>NW_027505330.1:0-117037 GCF_021521415.1 Bidens hawaiensis | reverse complement strand
TTTGACTAAATACTTAAAAAATTTTAAATAAAATTTTAAAATTAAAATAAAATAAAATTAAAATTTTGAAATAAGTTTAAAGTAAAATAAAGTTTTAAAAGGTTTGAATTAAAATAAAACAGAAAATGAAACCTCTTAGACGAAAATAAAATTTATACAAAATTTAAAAGAAGTTTTAAAATAATTACAAAGATGAAAACAAAAGTAAAATAAATTATGAAGTAAGAATAAAATAAGATAAACTCAAATAAGTTAGAAGTAAAGATAAAATTTTAAAAATAAAGTTAAAATAAAAGTTAAAAAAAATGAATAAAATCAAAGAAAATAAAATCAAATGTTAAATGAAATAAGATAAAATAAAATTAAAAGAAATACAAGTTAAACTAATTTTAGCATGTAAATTAAAATAAAATAAAAACCTTAAACATAACGAAAATATTAAAATAAGACGAATAGAAAAAATAATATTATATTAGTTATACTGATTAATTTACAAAACTCTATGTTACTTGTTTTTGGTGAGAAAGATCACGACATGGAATCATATTGTCTATAGCGTCCTAGATCACACTTCTATTTGGATCTTATTATGCCAAGAACCCAAAGTCGATTGTAGATATGTTGATCCACTTTAAACTTAACAAGTATTTTAATTTCACCGTGATACGTTAAGGTATAGTTAGGCATAATACTTGCGTGGTCCCCTGTTAATCCAACATGTTACAAACTCCATCATACTTCGGGCATACTTTATGTTATCAGTATCACCTCGAATTGACTCCGACCCCCTAATGATTGATCAAAACATTTTGAGCTTCATAGACTTTTTGCAAACTTTTCTTTCAAACAATATGTAAAGGTTGAACCATGGACTTACTAGCCTTGTTGACTTATGCGTTCATATAAAGTGTTTAGGACTTACTTGTTTGCCCAACGTTATGTGGTTCTAATATACCTCTTTTTGTTTGATAAAATTATCAACAATTTTTGTTGTTGATTTTTGAATACTTTTTGAGTATTTTGCAGTTTTTCTGCTTTTTCAATAATTTTTTATGTTTTTCAATATTTGAAGCTAAATCAAGAAATAATTTTCATTGTGACCAATCACTAACGGGCTCATGTATGACTGACTATTAGGATTTTTTCCTTCATTAATATGACTTATTTGGAGTCGGCAACCGCTTCATAAGAGTGTAACCACTAGCATAGGCAGATATTTAAGTTTATATCACTATGATACTTACTCATTTGTTAAGCCTATCTACACATCAAGCAATGATCTTGTTGGCTTTTGATCTACTCTTTTCATGTGCTAGGATCACCTAAGACAATTTTCTATCATTTTCCAAAGGTCGGATCGATTTCTCAAAGTTTTCTTGTATTTTTTAATGTTATCCGACTCCCTCTAAGCTGGAGCACCCTCTAAACGAGAGATTATATTTTAAGTCTTTTTCAGATTTTCTTGAATAAAATAATAATATAAAATATTTTTGAAAAGTCAAGTGACTTAATTTTTGTTTTTCTTAACAAGGTAAAATCTTTTTGATGAGTTAAGACTCATTTTCTCCCTCTAAAATTGTGACATATTTGAAAAATATTTACAAATTTTATATCCAAAAAGATAAAAGAAATATGAAATAAAATGAAATACAAATTAAAAAGAAAATTAAAAACAAAATAAAAATAAAAATAAAACAAAAGTTTCAAATTTTAAAATTTTAAAAAAATAAATTTGAAAATAAAAGTTTAATATTAAAATAAAAGAAAAATTTAAGTTAAATTAAAAAGGAAACTAAATTAAAAAGAACTTAGATAAAATTATCTTTTAAGTAAAAAAAATTAAAATAAAATTAAATAAAACAAAATAAAATATATATATTTTTAAAATAAAAATAAAGAAAAATAAAACAACAAAAAAAACTTAATTTTGTACAAAAAAAATCATGCCAAGTGACTCAACGAGAAACAAAAATCGGGCATGATCAAAAGCTTTAGTAAACAGGTTTGCATAGTTGTCATCAGAATCAACCCGTTCTATTATGACAAGCTTTTGGTTCAGATTTGAGAGACGCTAAGCAGATTGTGGTTTAGTTGTTCCACCAAGTTGACATATTCAAATGCCAGGACTCCATTTGACACTTTACCTTGTTTAGAAATGTTTTCACCCATATCTCCAGCAAAAGAAACATATCCGCCATCGAACAGTTTAATGTCAAACAACAAGGATTCGTCTCCTGTCATGTGTTGGGTACAACCGCTATCCAAATACCATATACTATTTACAGAACGTCTTGGCTGACCCTACATAATAGCAGTTTAATTAGATACAGGTTCCCGAGACAGAGGCTCAAAATGTCCTTTTCTCTTGTTGTTTATGAAATTTTGGGACGTGCCCGAATCAGAAGAGCAGTCTTTAGGATTCCATGCACGAGCAGGTTTCCTGTTTTTAAAAGATTTTCGAGACTGTCTCCTTCTTGGTTTTAAAACAATATCCTCAGATTTTTCAATCTTTGGATTTCTTTTCTCCTTTCTTTTTGATAAATTCTCAGACCTTTCAGTCTTTGAATTCCTTTTTGCTCTCTCCTTATTGGTTATCCAAAAAGGAGGTTTATCATTCTTTTTATTTCTGGATCTCACATCCATTTCACTGGCAGAACTGTCAGGTTGGTCATTTCTTGTTCTTGAGCTTGGTTTAGCTCTTGAACGGAATTGATTAAACCTACTGTTCGTTTCTCTTTTCATCTTATGCCAGCTCTTGCAATGTCTAGCAAGGTGAGACAGGTTACCACACACAAAACAAAGTTTTCTTCTATCTTCCCTATAGAAACTGTTAGAATGATAATACATGGGTTGTGACGAATAAGGATATGGTTGTACGGGAACAAACAAGCTGTCAGATCTATAACCCCGATTATCAAAAACATTTGTATAGAAGAAGTTAACATAATCTTGTGGATAATAACCATAGTAGCTATTATCCAATTGATTGTACAGTTGAGGTTGATAATATTGATTAGTAGATTGATAAAAATTGTTTCTATGAGGTGGCACATATTTACCAGATGTATTTGCCTTTTCCTTTTCAAAACGATTTTCATTAATTTTAGTCTCCTCAACTTTACAATCTTTTGACGAGCAGCTGGGTAGGTTAGTATTCACAGAAACCGTTTCATGCACAGTTCTATCAACAATGGTTTCATCAAAAATAGTTTCACAATCACTATCGGTTTTAGAAACATCATTTTCATTTTTAAGAGACGTGCCAACATGAACATTCTCATCAGATACATTGTTCAAAATGTTTTTGAAAACAATATTATTACAGACAGGGTTGTTAATAGATGAATCAAAAAGTGAGTTTTTATCTCCATAACCCATGTTTGTTTCCATACACCCCTTTTCTTCAACACAACCCGCTACAGAAGATGAACTACTATTAGGACTAACTGAAGGAACAGCTGAATCAACAGTCTTTGGAGCAGCAGGAACAAATGTCTTTGATATGGGCACATGACCAATACCATGGACCATTTCTTCCTCTGGAGGAGAATTAAAGTCAATGTGAGGAAGGCTAGTATAGTTATTGTTAAATGGTAGAGGTACAGCAGAAGTATTATAGCCTAAACCAGTCTTTAATCTTAATTCCATTTGTGACCCAATTAATTTATTCAGCTTTTCCGTGGCTAACTCAAAGTTTTCTATGGCAATCTTCTTTTGGGTTAACGCAATTTCTAATTTAACAATTTTAGCGTTTAGTTCAACTACTTGATTTTCATGACGCTCCGCTAAATTTCTAGCAATTAAAACTTGTTCCCTAAGATCGGCATATCATTACCATGAGTGTTAATTCTAGTAGTGTAAATCTTAGCAGCCTTTTTAAGATCATCATTTTGAACTCTAATGCTTTCAATTTGTTCAAGAATTTTAGCATTATGATTTCTATAGTGAAGAACTTTATCAATGCATTCTTGAGAGCAGAGTTTGTGTACCTCAGGAATGAATGAGGCAGGTGTAGGAATCCCATTAGTGGAGCTTGACGACGTGTTTGCTTGACTACTTCCACTTGCAGCACACTCGTGAATGATAAGACTTGCTTGACTGCTAACACCCGCATCACTTGTCTCACTTTTATTTTCTCTGCACAAAGACTTGATGGTAGAAGTCAACTCTGAGAGTGTTAAGGTATCCAGGTTTGTCGTTCTCCTGATGGTAATCCCACTGCTATACCATGCGTAAGGCAGTGAATCCAACAACTTCATATTGATCTCAGACAACCAAGAGATGATACCGACACTACTCAATTTAGTAACGAGTGACTCAAATCTGTTGATGAGAGAGACAACCGATTCTCCTTGAACATGTTTAAACTTGTTGAATTCTTCTTTTAACATGTCCATTCGGTTCTCCCTCATATCCAGATTTTTTTTTTTGACAAATAAACCCAAAACCTTTTCTTGAACCGGCCCGAAGAAAGATCTTATCAACTTTGAAACCCGAAGTAAGTAATTCTAAATTCCGAAATAACCCGCAAGTTATACCCGTGCCAAACCTTTTAAGAATCGCATGGTTCACAAATCTTGTAAACAGTTCTCTAACACCAAGAATTGTTTTTGTTAATACGTTCACCAAATAAGATTGTCTAAATTTGAATGCCGTGTGGAGCGAAGATTATACAAATCTTTCTAAGTGGTTTTTTTTATATGTATTCCTAAATAAATATGGGCCACACAAATATTCCAATACTCAAAAGTCAATGTCAACGTAGTAATATGTGCATCACGTAGTGGACTTCAAATAAAATTTGAATTGTATTGAAATCTTTCAATGACATCCATATTTATCTTTCCATTATTTATCAAAAAAAAAAAAAAAACATAACCAGTCACTGCATATATAGATATTAAAATATAGATCTAGATTTCTGTAACATCCTACTTTCGATTATTAATAAAATAAAGTTCGTTTATTTTATAGCGGGTCGTTATCGGTTTAGTTGAATAGAATACGAGATGGACTTGTGTTAGGTAAATGGATATGGGTTATGGACTTGGGTTATGGGAGGAATGAAGGAAAGATCATGGGCATAAGCCCATGATCAGAAAAAAAAAAAATATATATATACCCATAATCCTCCATTTAATTCATTTACACATATCCCTTACACCTCTCAAACACACACACTTAAGCTCTCTCTCTCTAGTCTCTCTAGTCGAAATATAGAAGAAGAATCGGATCCCGACCCAAGGTATGATAGTATTTTGTTGTATGAGCTTAAATCCGTTAGTTATGGTCACTAAACGACGAGCCGACATCGTTAAACCGTTTAAGTCACGAGATCCGGGTGGAATCGGGTATAAACCGAACCTATGATGAGCTTAGGGGTCACCCTAGCTCAGATCTGGATCGAACGGGACGAAAAACGGTGAAAAACGAGTTAAAACTTGTTTTTCCGACGTGTTCGCGGTTTTCCGGCGGCATTCCGGCAAAGGCGGCGCCGGAAAGGCAGCTCCGGAATAGTGGTACGAGGATAAGGAATGTCAAGGAATGTTCTGACATTCCCTAACCTAACCCTAGTTCGCTATGGGGGCTTAACGAATTGAAGGTGATTCGTTAGTTGATTCGCTTAAGGGAGCACAACGAACTAGCTTTGGTTCGTCTATGATTCGTCTCTGATTCGTTAAGGGAAAAGGGTAACGAATTACCCTTGATTCGTTATGATTAGTTCGTTAAAAGAAATAACGAATTAGAAGGTCCAATTCGCTATATGGACTGATTCGTTAAGAAGTCCAGTTCGTTAAGGGTTCAATTCGTTATAAGAACCAGTGCGCTAGGATAATCCAATTCGCTATGAACCAATAACGAATTAGAAGTTTAACAGAATGACAATAACAGTCCCTGGACTTAGAAAAGAATGATTTAATTACAAATAAACCCTTGAACTTTAAGTAGCATATTATTCAATGATTCAAAATGCTAATGGAAAATGTGATAAGACAGTTAATGAAAATAAAATTTTTCATTAACCCCAGCCAGGGGCTCTGCCCCTTGGACCCCGCTAGGGGCTACCGCCCCTAGAACCCCGCTGCCAGGGGTGCTGCCCCCGGACCCCCGTTCGTTGAGGGTAATAATTAAACTAGAAAGACGATATGTGTAGTGATAATTATTGATACGTATAATTATTATACAGTTAGTCGCGCACAGCTAAAGAAGGGGATAACCGTAAACGGTGAACGCAACCGCCTTGAGGTGAGTTTCTAGCCCCACTTCCTTGTTATGTTTTCGGGGCTGTGTGCATACTCGATGTGATAGTTAATACACTTATCTTAAGTGGTAAGTGTATGCCTTGTATGATTTATGTATGATGATTGTTTGACGGTGCGTATACGATCTTCGGATATTGCATATACCGTCAGGTGGTAGTTAAGATATGATTGATAAGTATGATGAAAGATAGGATGTATGTATGAATATATGATGTATGCATAATGTATGTATGTTATGATGATGGTACGTGAACACTCTTCGGAGATTGCACGTATTGTCAAGGAAAGTATGTATGAACAGGTACGGTACAGTTACACGGAACAAAGGGACCAGACCCTAATAATATCTGTGATGTTAGGGACCAGACCCTAATAATATCTGTGATGTTAGGGACCACACCCTAATAATATCTGTGATGTTAGGGACCAGACCCTTATAATATCTGTGATGTTAGGGACCAGACCCTTATAATATCTGTGAGGTTATAGGGCGAAAGGCTCTTTAAAACGTATGATTATGTATGTAAAGGAAGTATGAATGTAAGAATGAAAGTATATGCACTTACGTGTGTATGTAAGAAAGTTAAGAGGTTAAGTATGAAATGTAAGAATGTATTGTATGATTATGTGATTAACTAGAACTCACTCAGCGTAGCTGACTTTTAGTATGCACGTAGATGAGTAGGATGAGGCAGTTCGCGTGAGGAGACACGTGGCACTGAATAAGGGGCTGGCATCAGAAGACGCAAGACGTTTAAGTTTAATGTTTTGTTCATTTTGAAAGACAAGATGTTGTTTTAAGACAAGAGGTGTTTTGTTATGAAATGTTTTATGAAAGCTTTTATATTCCGCGAATGTTTTAATTAACTCTGATATTTAGAACTGCGTTTATGAGTAAATCCAACACGAAAGTATGGCTACCGGTAACGGGGCCTTACAATTTCTCTAACAACCCGTCACCAAACAAAATCAACAACACAACTCAACAGATTTGCGACAAAAAGAGGCTTGCGAGACAGGAGGGTTACGAGCTGGATGGATGGTGGTAACGAGATGCGAAACAGTGAGTTCTATTCGATTGAACGATGGATTCGATTGGATGTGAAGGTGAGTCTGATGATGTAAGCGACTAAGGATTGTAAGCAAGTGGACGAGTTAGGATGTATTCGAGTGTGATTGTAATCGAATTACAATGAAGCAATAGTATGCAATTGTATTCGAGTTTGACTTGAAAGATTGTGATCGAATGAGGGAGATGTAAGCGAGTATGGAAAGTGTAAACGAGTGATTGTATGCGAGTCTGGATCAAAAGAATGTATGCGAGTGAGTTGGGCTATGGCAGATTGTATGCGAGTTTGGGAATTTGTAATCGAATGGAATGAAAATATGCGATTTGAGTTTGGGGTTTGTATGCGACTTAGGTGTTGTGATCGAGTTTCAACTTGTATGCGAGCTGTGAAAGGACAACAGATTGTATTCGAGTATGGATGTATGAGGGATTGTATGCGAGTTAAGGGTGGATTGTATGCGAGTTGAGAGGAGTGTATGCGAGTGGGCTGTGTAATCTAAGTCAATTGTATGCGAATGAAATGAGTGGATGTAAGCTAGTGGAATGTATGCAAGTGGATGTAAGCTAATAATGGAACCAACTTTAGAATTTTAAAATTTTAAACCAAAGAAGTAAGATACCAACTTACTTTCATATCACCATTCTCAAACATGTCCAAAGTCCAAACACATGCAACACACATCTTTAGACACAATCCTTCACATGCAACCATACAAACACAATTTTTGAGAATCACACATCACAAACACACACTTTAACACATCTTGAACAACTTAAATATCTCAAGAACTTCAAGAACACAAGAACCGGAAACCAATTATTTTCTCCAAAATTCCGTCTTTTCACACACAAGACCAAAATCCAAGGTTGTGACCCAAGATCTACAACTAGTCGAGCCCGAAAGCTCTGATACCAATTGTAGGTCCCGTGTCCGGATCAAACAACAAAACAAACTAAGGACTAGTCGTTCTTGGATCAACCTCACAACTAGTTGGCAGAAACAACTAGTTGGACCGAGATCTCGGATCTTGTATGTGTGTTGGAGAAAACCGAACTTGGAGGGAAGAAAGGTAGATTGAGAGAGTTTTAGTTACTTGGATAATATTTTGTGAAAGGGTTATGTTGTGTATTCTATACACACACTTTATATAGTGTGTGTATTATCATACACTCTTCATTGATAATGCCCAATGGGCTCCAAATACAAAGGCCTCGGGCCCAATACATATAAACGTAAATGATCTAAAACCGTAAATAAACTAATTACAAATACGAAAGACTCAACAACCAAAACCAGGCCTTACAGATAACCTAAACTGACTTTGTGCACCTAAGATTACATCTAGTATATATTATGCCTAGTAAAAATGGAAGTCAAGAAAATGTAGAAGACATGGTCATATTTAATCTCGGATGCACACATTATTTCAAAGACGATTTCACGTCAACGTTGTAGCTCTAAAATTGCTTTTCTTTCTGGATGACCATTTAAAATAATTTTAGGAAAGCACCCGTCAATATCTTATGTCTAATCTTGATTTTTTACTAAGCCATATAAAGGTTGAATGATATCATGTATTGATAAAAAATAGTTTGACTTATACCGAATAAAGTGTCCATAGACCTACTCAACCAGAACTAGTTTTCTAATAGCATCACACGTAAATGACTAAGTCTTCAAGGCATGTTTATAAATAAAGATCTCTAATCACACTTCCCCAATCAAAATCCCAAAATTAACCACAAAGCGAAAACACACAGAAAGCATATATGCATTTAAAAATACTACTAGCAGTAGCAGCTGTTGCAGCTTTGGTAGCAACAAGTGCTCAAGAGGGACTACCTTGTGAACGTTTCTGTGGCAATATGCCTATTGATTTCCCATTTGGTACTCGTAGCGAATGCTACGCCGGTCCCAAATTCCTCGTGACTTGTGACCGATCGACGCCGGGGAAACCAAGGCTTATCTTTGGAGAACAACGAAACACAAGCAATATGGAGATTACAAATATCTCAACAAGCAAGGGTGAGGTAGAGATTATGGTGTCTGTAGCCCACGATTGCTACAATAGTTCTGGCCGAGCCAATAGAACTCGGCCATCTTTGAGGTCAGGGGATTATCAGATCTCGGCTAAAAACAGACTTGTAGCCATCGGTTGTGATACATATGTTCGGTTAATAGTAAGAAGTGGGAATGATTCTCATGGTACCGGATGCATTTCTACTTGTGATAGAAATAGTCCTTTCATAAACGGATCATGCTCGGGAGTTGGGTGTTGTGAAGTAGCAGTTCCAGAAGGAATGGAATCTTATGATACGAGTCGTACAATTCTTGGTAGCTTTAACAAGCATGAGAGTATTCTGGATTTCAACCCTTGTAGCTATGCCTTTTTTGTTGAAGTAGGGAAGTTCAACTTTTCCTCAACTAATCTGGTTGATTTTGGAAGTGTAAAGAAGATGCCAATGTTACTTGATTGGGCAATTGGAACCTTGACATGTGACAAAGCAAAGGAGAGAGATAACTTCTTATGCTCGGGAAACAGTGAATGTGATCAAGGTTATCAAGGTCCTGGATATCGTTGCCGTTGCCGTGAAGGTTATGAAGGCAACCCTTATGTTGCAGGTGATTGCAAGAGTAAGTTCTGATTTCACATTCAAATGTTTTTTATTTAAATTTGCTTTCACTTGTAACAAATGATTGACAATTTGTTATTTTAAAGATATTAATGAATGCGAACGAGG
Source organism: Bidens hawaiensis (assembly GCF_021521415.1). NCBI lineage: Eukaryota > Viridiplantae > Streptophyta > Magnoliopsida > Asterales > Asteraceae > Bidens > Bidens hawaiensis. The sequence goes on along the minus strand of NW_027505330.1, from coordinate 106,963 downwards.
AGATCATGGTTGCGAACATGAATGCATTGACAGAGAAGGAGATTATACATGTACTTGTAGAAAAGGTTACTCTGGAAATGGTTGGAAAAATGGATCAGGTTGCACTGCTGATCAATCCACCATGATAAAGATAGTTGTGAGTAAGTAATCATACAATATCTTTTTGGTTTATATCTGAAGCTATTGTTATAAATTATATCTGAATGAAATGGTTCTATAAGTTAGTTTCTGTTGTTGCAGGTACCTTAGCTTCTGCTATATTTCTCCTTATAACTGTCACCTGGTTATACTTGGTGTTTAAAAGGCGAAAGCTCGTGATGTTAAGAGAAAAATTCTTTAAACAAAATGGTGGAATAATGTTGCAGCAACGACTCTCTGGAGATGGGGCTTCTCATGATCAAGCAAGAGTATTTACGATAGAGGAGCTAAAGAAGGCAACTAATAACTATGATGAAAGCAGGATTATCGGTAAGGGTGGCTATGGCACGGTTTATAAAGGAGTTCTTGCTGATAACAGAGTAGTTGCCATAAAGAAGTCAAAATTAGCAGATCAAACGCAAGCTCAGATAGAGCAATTTATCAACGAAGTGGTTATTCTCTCCCAGATAAATCATAGGAATGTTGTGAAGCTGATAGGGTGTTGTCTGGAAACAGAAATCCCGTTATTGGTTTATGAATTCATTCCAAATGGCACCCTCTCTGATCATATCCACAACAAAGGCAAGTCGTCAGCTATTACATGTGTTATCCGAATTAGAATAGCAACAGAGACGGCTGAAGCACTTGCGTACTTACATTCTGCAGCATCTGTTCCAATCATCCATCGTGATGTCAAGCCAATGAATATACTTTTGGATGATAACTACGTTGCAAAAGTAGCCGATTTTGGAGCATCTAAGTTAATTCCTGTTGATCAGATTGAGTTGGCCACTATAGTGCAAGGAACACTAGGTTACCTAGATCCTGAATATTTGCAAACAAATCAGCTCACAGATAAGAGCGATGTTTATAGTTTTGGGGTGGTACTAGTAGAACTTCTAACCGGAAGAAAGGCTCTTAGCTTTGATAGGCCAGAGGAAGAGAGGAACTTAGCTATGTATTTTATGTATTCTTTAAAAGAGGGGAGACTGTTTCAGGCTCTTGATGAACGTTTGCAGCAAGATGATGTTCCAAGCGAGATCATTCAAGTTTCAAGACTGGCAGAAAGATGTTTACGCATTAAAGGCGACGAGAGGCCAACCATGAAGGAAGTAGCAATCGAGCTAGAAGGAATCTTGGCTTCAATGATACAAAAGCATCCATGGGTGCAAAGGAGTACAAACGAAGTTGAAAGTGAGTATTTGCTCAAAAAACTTACCAGCGACTATGAATGTACAAATGATGGCATTGTAAGCAATGCAAGCTCAAGTACCTTCGATAGCATGAGCAAGCATTCGATGTTACCCATTGCTAGTGGCAGGTGAAGTTAGATATAAGCTTGTCGTGCTAGAGATGAGTTTAATTCTTACTTTCTATCGTTAGAGTTTGTTAGACAGTTATATAGTTTGTATATATTGAGCATAAGATTCTTTTGTATAGTTAAAACTTTGGCATAATTTTAAGTGTATTTAAATATATAAACTAAATATAAGAGTCTTTTAGTCATTCTAGAGGTTATGCCATATATGTATTTGTATAAATTCTAGGGGTTAGTGTGTAAATATGTCAAGTATTGAATAGCTTCTAAAACAATGGGTCGTTTAGAATAAGTGCTATATATAAACCAAAAATCGTGTATGTAAGTGGCGATGTATGTATGAACAAGTCTTCTCTGAAATCAAGTGTAATGTTTTATCAATTTCATTGTGTTATTATTCAAATTCAAATCTGATTTGCCAATAGTGGGTCGGAGCCTAAGTTACGACTTTGGAAGAAGTGATTGAATCATAGAGTGTTTTAATCTGGGAAAGAATATCAAATTAATGGCAGCTAGTCTATAACAATTAAATTTAATTTAAAACTCACAAGTTCTGTTGTGAACTTCTGATAGAGGCTGATTCAAATGGTCAATCTTCCGATAGACTCGTAAGTAAAGTTGGTTAGGCTTCAAGAACAAAAGAGAAGAAGAGAAACCGATTTGGGACAACTTTTCTTATTATTTTTCTTAAACTAACTACTACAATTTGTAGGAAAACAAATGAAGGAAAAGAGGAAACTTAAACCATAACCAAGTAAACTAAATAATAGATAAACTTAATTAATTAGTTTGCTTCTAAGAAAAGTATTCTATATCATAATCAAGATGTTGAGCATGGATAATATGATGATCATATCAATTCCCTGTCCCTTTAAAATGTTCTTGTCCTCAAGAATGTAACGTGTTTTCCATAGTGGTTGCCATTCGATTCGGACTACCACAAGCCAGGCGATCTCAGTCGGTCGCCACGACGAGCGCCACTTGCGTCTTCCATTTGCGTCTTCTAACGGGTTCATTAGTTTTTCTATTGAAACCGATTTCACAACTTGATTTAACCAGGATGGAACCACGCCTGGTGTTGTTTTGTTCATGTGCGTTTTTTTCTATCTGTTTTGGGTTGAGGTTAAAAATGATCGTAGATGTTGATTGTGTGATTCTTGGGAGGTCTTTCAATTAGGCGATGGTGTGAATGGATTGGCCATGGCTGCTTTTGTTGGTGAGTTTAGAACAATAGTAGTTTTTCTGGGGTTGGACGGTGGTGACTAGTTAGGATATGTGCCCATAAGATACTAGATACTGATCAAGTTTCAGCATTGGTGTGGTCGTAAAAGCGGATATGGGTGGTGGTGGTAATGCTGGGATTAGGGAAGTAGGGAAGTTCAACTTTTCCTCAAATAATCTGGTTGACTTCGGAAGCGTAAGGAAGATGCCAATGCTACTTGACTGGGCAATTGGAAGCTTGACATGTGACAAAGCAAAGGAGACAAATAACTTCTTATGCACGGGAAACAGTGAATATGATCAAGGTTATCTAGGTCCTGGATATCGTTGCAGCTGCCGTGAAGGTTATGAAGGCAACCCTTATGTTGCATGTGATTGCAAGAGTAAGTTCTGATTTCACATTCGAATGCTTCTTCTATTTCTTTTTCTTTTTTTTTTAATTGCTTTCACTTGTAACAAATGATTGACAATTTGTTATTATAAGATATTAATGAATGTGAACGAGGAGATCATGGTTGCGAACATGAATGCATTGACAGAGAAGGAGATTATACATGTACTTGTAGAAAAGGTTACTCTGGAGATGGTAGGAAAAGTGGATCAGGTTGCCAATGTTTCATCAATTTCATTGTGTTATTCAAATTCAAATCTGATTTGCCAATAGTGGGTCGGAGCCTAAGTTACGAATTTGGAAGATGTGATTGAATGAGAGAGTGTTTTAATCTAGGAAAGAATATCGAATTAATGGTGGCTAGTCTGTGGCAATTAAAATTAATTTAAAAATCACAAGTTCTGTTGTGAACTTCTGATGGAGACTGATTCAAAATGGTCAATCTTTCGATATACCATAAAGTTGGTTAGGTCCTATTATTGGAAAACTGTGACAATCGTCAATTTCAGGTTAACTCCGGTAACTCAACTCCGTCAATTTAAACTTAAAGATCACTGAATCTATAACGCACACCTCATTACATTTAAACTAGGGTTTAAATGACGCTTGACACTTACTACATGTGTAGTCTTTCGGGAATTGCACCGAAACGCAAACGAGTTGACGCAAACAATTGGTGAATAAACGAAAAACGTCAAAACAATAATTATGTGATAATTATGTGTTAGACTTATGTGTTATGTGATAACATTGTTATAAACGTTAACTCAATGTGCTAGAACTAGTTATTTAAGCTAGAAAAGTACAAACTAGAAGTTGAGGGACTAAAGTGTAACATGTTATTATTATTAATAAATATAAACCCTAACCTCTCCTCCCTCTCCCTCTTCCCAAAACCGACGGCCAGCCCCCCTTCCCCCTCCTCACGATCGGCTCACACACACACACATATCTTTTGGTTTTTGATCTTGTTTTTCACAATTGAAGCCTCCTACACCCGATTCTAGTCATCTTCTACCTTCCTCTTGCTTATTTTTGTGCTTTTGAAGGTATAATTATAAACCCTAAAATCTGGAAATTTCATATATTGTGTTCATATGATCTTTGTTTGATTTGATGATGTATTGATGATGATTTGATAACTAGAATTGATATTATTACATGTTAATTGTTGTGTCTTTGATTTTGAGATCAAATAAAACCCTAACCATGTATGTATGGTGTAATTGATATGCATGGATGATGGTTATGGTGTCTAGAATATTATATGAACGGATTATGGTCCATAGATAGTTAATATATTGAGTTTGGATGCAAACAGTTTCTGGACAGATTGTGTTGCTGATGTTCAATTGACTGTAACGGGGTGTAAATGTGAAAATTGGTTGAGATTATTGATACTACAGTAAACTAGGATGAGTCTAGTTCGGTGATAAATAAAGCATCTGTGCCCCTTTTGATCTCTCAGAAATTTTATAAAACGGACTTTCTAGAGACCCCCCAGCTCTTATTTGCAATCTTCCTTAAAGAAAGTCTAAGGTAGTTGCAGGTCCATTTTCTAAAGAATGTAAATTTGCAATTTTTGGACGTGTAAAAGTTAACCTTTATGATTTTACAAAAACGTTGTGCAAAGCTGAGTTGTTAGACCTGCTGTTAGGTTGTTTTGTAAATGTTATATCTCATGAACTACGAGACCAATTGGGTTGGTTCCACTTCTGGAAGTTGACTTGTTGAGTTAGGAACCTAACCCAAGTGGTCTTGCATTTGTTGGATTTTTCATTTAACGGGAATTGCAAATAACTTTCTGTTGCGCATAAATTTGACTGTTATGAGTTTGCTGTGGTAAATTGATCATTATGAGAAATATATATGGAATAAAAATACAACAAAATATGTTCTGGAAACCTAACACATATATGCTTTTGTGATGATTTTTGGTAAATTAATTGAGATGCTATGATCGGTGGAATAGTACAATCTTTCAAGTATAATTTCTGTCTCGGTGAAACTAGCTGCTGAATTTTGTGAAAATGCATGAAACATGATAATTGCTAGTTAATTGTTATGTTTTGACCAAATTGCCCCTGTGGGGAATACTTGCTATATAATTGTTATGTTTTGACCAAATTGCCCCTTTGGGGAATACTTGCTATATAATTGTTATGTTTTGATTAAATTGCCCCTGTGGGGAATACTTGCTAAATAGTTGTCGTGTTTTGACCAAATTGCCCTTGCGGGGAATAATTGCTAGTTAATTGTTATGTGTGACCAAATTGCCCTTACGGGGAGTAATTGCTAGTGATGTACATTATTAATACATGACACGCAAATAATTGCTCACACATGTAATGTATCACGAATGTACTTGTTAAAGTCACACGCTATTCACAAACGAAACACGAAACACATTGTGTGCATAGGTATTATGTGCCGAGTCTAGAGACTCGATAATAGTTCCGACACTTAGAAAAATCTCTTTGTTGTTTTAGAACGCTAGAGAGAGTTTTTCTGTGACGCGCATCCTTTGGTGATTTATTTTGGGAATTCTTCGCAAACAGTGAGTTCACTTACCCCTCTAAACTATTTTCAAACACTTTTCACTTGGGGAGATAACATACTCCGAAAACGCATTTAAGATTTTGTTAATATAAATTATATATCACCTGTAAAGACTAAGTGGCAAACGCAATAACTAAAGTCCTTCATTCACATCGAACCGTTTAATATTGGATAATAGCGAGTCATTGTTGAGTAGTACTACTGGGTTTGACAAACCCCACCCAACGCTAAACTCGACTGGAGGTCGAGTGGGTGTAATCTTGGCTAAACACATACCATGGTCGGGATAGACCTGGTGGCAAGGCAAATGATTAACAGTCAGCTTCGGTGTCGAACACTTAGTAATACTTGTTTTATAGGCTAGCTACCTATAGATATATAATTGACATAACACTATCTGGTAACGCAAAACGCTGAACGCTAAACGCAAAACGCTGAACGCAAACGTAACGATTTATTGATATAAGCTTGTGAACTCACCAACCCCGTGTTGACACTCTTAGTATGTTATTCTCAGGTAGCCGAGGCGGGCGCGCGGTATAGGATCATGCATTGCTTGAAAACGCTTTTGTTATGCAAACTATTTTAAAACTGTTATCATTGGGTTTAAGTCGTCCTGCGTGACGCAACATTTTTTTTATGGTTTTTACGCTTCCGCATTTAAATACTCATAAACGTTTTCATGGTTTTGAAACTTTGTTTTATGGTTTGATTATAACTAATGAATCCGATCCTGTTAGTTCACACCATCTGACGGTAAAACTCCGTTAGTGGATTTTGAGGGTGTGACAAAAACAAATGCATGAAAAGATGAAACTTAAACCATAATTAAGGAAACTAAATAATAAATAAACTTAATTAATTAGTTTGCTTCCAAGAAAAGTCTTATGTATCATATGATGATCATATCAATTCCACGTCCCTTCAAAACGGTATGTCCTCAAGAACGAAACGTGATTTCCATCGTGGTTGCCATTCGAGTTGGACTACCACGTCAAGCAGGGCGGTCCAGCCGTCGCCACGACGAGTGCCACTTGCGTCTTCCGTTTGCGTCTGCTAACGAGTTCACTAGTTTTTCTATAGAAACCAATTTCAAGAGTTGATTTAACAAGGATGGAACCACGCTTGGTGTTGTTTTGTTCATGTGCGTTTTTTTCTGTTTGTTTTGGACTGAGCTTAAAAATGATCGTAGATGTTGATTGTGTGATTTTAGGCGATGGTTTGAATGTGTTATGAATAAATAGTTCAGGGGCTTATTGGTCATTTTACATACTTGTAATACTTGTTTTGTTTGTAACAGATTGGTTAAATACTGTTAGTTGTTAGTAGTTGAGGTATCGATGAAATGAATAAGCTTCTCTTCTAACTTTCTTCTTCTTCTTCATTTTATCGTAACAGTGGTATCAGAGCTAACGATTCTCGGAACGCTCTTGATTCATATTACCGATTCGTTCAATTCATTGAAATTGATAGTTAATTCAATCAATTTCCATTTTTTTTGTTTCAAACCCTAGAAATTGATCATTCGTTCGTTCAATTTCAGTCCGATTTCAATTCAATTCATCAATTGATCTTCGATTCGATCAATTTAAACCTAAAATGGCAATTCATCAACAAGAAACAAGAATTAGATCGTATAGAAAAATCAACAAAGGATAACGCACAATCAATTCAGACACAACAATTGTTGTTGGAGGAAAATTCGAATCATGTCAAGAACCTGCAAATTCAGATGGCAGAGGTATGTACACAGTTGTTAGAGATGAAGGAACTTATGTTACACAATAACAGAGGTAACGATCAGAGATTGGTTCGATTGGGTCGATTAGATTTTCCAAAGTTTAATGGTGAAGATGTGGAAGGATAGCTATACAAATGTGATCATTTCTTCTCAATGGATAAAACACCAGCAAATCTTAAAGCCTATTTTGCAGTGGTAAATCTTGAAGGTCCAGCACTACAATGGCATCAAGGTTTTATGTCAAGTCAAACAGAGTTATTGAAGATATAGTGTGGGAGGATTATGCAAGATCTATTTTGAACCGGTTTTCTACAAGATTATCTGAGAATCCTATTGAAGACTTAAAGAACCTGCAACAAACAGGTACTTTACAAGATTATTGTGAGGCTTTTGATGCATTATTGAATAAGGTTCAGCTATGTGAAAGTTATGCTGCTGGATTATTCATTGCTGGGTTAAAACCTGAGATAAGATGTCTAGTTAAAATCTTTAAACCTCAAACAATAAGAGATGCTATCTCTATAGCGAAACAACAAGAAGTGGTTTATAGCACATTGTTTGGCAGTAAAGATGTTAGGAAGTTGAACCCTATTCCTATGAACAGTACTACCCAAGTGAAGTTCAATAATAATTCTACTGCAGTGACACCTTACAAATCCAATTTTAACTCAACATCTACCTTATCCTTGTTACCAACTCCTCACCCCAATAAAATGATTAAACCGGTAAGGAAGGTATCTACAAAGGAGGCCGAGGAAAAGAGGGCAAGAGGAGAGTGTTTCTGGTGCCCAGAAAAGTACACATCAACCCATAACTGTAAGTATAAACAGTTATATGCATTAGAAATTGGGGCCAATGATGAGGAGGAAGAATCTACTCCTGAGGAGGTTATAAATGTACAAGAAATGACTATGGATCCTCAAATATCCATTCATGCCATTAATGGTGTTCCTTCTTTCAACACAATGAGGGTTTGGCACTATAGGAACTAAACAGTTGCACATATTAATTGATTCTGGGTCAACTCATAATTTCATCAATTCCAAACTTAGAAATAAACTTCAATGTCCAACCAAAGAGGTATCTTTATGACTGTTACACTGGCAAATGGTAATAAACTACCTTGTGCAACTCTTTGTCAGAATTTTCAATGGGTTATGCAAGGGGTATGGTTTAAATCTGATGTGTTGTTGATTCCTTTAGATAGTTATGATATGGTGTTGGGTGTCCAGTGGTTGCAAACACTGGATGACATTGTGTGGAACTTCAAAAATCTAACTATGCAGTTTAAAGTAGGGAATCAAAAGTTTGAACTGAAAGGAACTTCTAATCAACCTATGTCCTTATGTTCTATAGAGAAGCTGAGTTCTATGTTGGTTGGGAGTCATAATTTGTTCAATGCTCAGTTGTTTAGTGTTCAAAATAGTGTGGATAGGTCATTTCAGCATCAAGCTAAAGTTAGTGAAGTGCAGTCTCATAAGTTGGTAGAAGCACTTTTACAAGAATTTGAGGATGTGTTTGATATTCCAACTACTCTTCCACCTCCTAGACCATGTGATCATAAATAGAGTTGATAGATGAGACTGTCACAATTAATCAAAGGGCGTATAGATATCCTATGGGGCAAAAGGATATAATAGAGAAAATGGTACAAGAGATGAGGGATATGGGTATCATAAGGGATAGTGTGAGTTCATTTGCTTCTCCTGTGGTCTTAGTTAAAAAGAAGGGTGGATCTTGGAGGTTCTTTGTGGATTATAGGAAGCTCAATGAGAATACAGTCAAAAACAGATTTCCTATTCCTTTGATCGAGGAATTAATAGAAGAATTAGGAGGGGCTGAGGTGTTTTCAAAGTTGGATTTGAGATCAGGTTACCATCAAATCAGAATGCATAAAGATCATATTCATAAAACAGCTTTTAGAACACACCAAGGGTTGTTTGAGTTTGTAGTACTTCCTTTTGGATTGACTAATGCACCTGCCACCTTTCAAGGTCTAATGAATTCTGTATTTCAAAAGCTTTTGAGAAAGAAAGTTCTTATATTCTTTGATGACATTCTGGTGTACAGTAAAAATATACAACAACACTTGAAAGATTTAAGGGAGGTGCTACAATTATTCAGGAGTAATAAGTTGTTAGCCAAGAAGTCTAAATGTAGTTTTGCAGGAAGTAAAGTGGAATATTTGAGGCATGTTATATCTAAGAATGGTGTTGCTACTGATCAATCAAAGATTGAGGTGGTTAAAGAGTGGCCTGTACCTACCACAGTTAAACAGTTGAGAGGGTTCTTAGGTCTAAGAGGCTATTACAGAAGGTTCATTTCTTCTTATGGGTCAATTGCTAAGCCATTGACTGCATTGTTACAGAAAGATTCGTTTAAGTGGTCTGATCAAGCCCAGAATGCATTTGAATAGCTTAAACAAGCTTTAATACAGCCCCAGTGTTAGCATTACCAAATTGGTCTAAGGAGTTTGTTATAGAGACTGATGCATCTTCAAAAGTTTTAGGGGCAGTTCTAATGCAAGATCAACATCCTTTAGCCTTTGTTAGTAAGGCTTTGTCAGTTAGGCAGTGCAGTCTCTCGGTTTATGAAAAAGAGTTGATGGCTATATTGATGGCAGTTAAACATTGGCATCAGTACTTGATACTTAAACATTTTGTAATAAGAACTGATCAGAAGAGTTTAAAACATTTGTTGGAACAAAAAATCACCACACCATTACAACATACATGGTTAAGCAAATTGATGGGATATGATTATGAGATTGTGTATAAGAAAGGAACTGAGAATAGTGCAGCTGATGCTTTATCAAGAATTCATGGTACAACCTTATTTCAAATGGTTTTGTCATCTTATGAGCCATTATTATTGGGAAAATTAAAATCTAGTATGGCTAGTGATGTGGTAGCACAAGAAATTATTCAGAAGTTAATACAAGGAGAGACGGTACGACACATGACTTGGGATGGAAGTGTATTAAGAAGGAAAATGAAACTGTGGGTTCCTAAAGATGTATCATTAAGACAGGAAATTCTATCACTTTGTCATGCATCTGCTCAAGGGGGTCATTCTGGAATACACTCACCTTCACAAAGATTTAAGAGTATCTTTTATTGGATGGGTGCTTCAAAAGACATTAAACAGTTTGTCAAAAGGTGTGATACTTGTTTAAGAGCAAAGTATGAGATTGTAGCAGTTCCTAGGTTATTGAATCCTCTTCCCATACCTACATCTATTTTTACAGATATCTATATGGATTTCATTGGAGGGTTGCCTATTTCAAAAGGTTATGATACTATTTTAGTGATTGTGGACAGATTCACTAAATACGGTCATTTCTTACCATTAAAGCATCCTTATACTGCAACAACGGTGGATCAAATAGTGCTTGACAATGTCTTTAAGATACATGGTTGTCCATTAACCATTGTGTTGTGTCTGATAGAGATGCTTTATTCCTAAGTAATTTTTGGAAGGAATTTCTTAGAATGCAAGGAATCACTCAAGCATTGTCCACTGCGTATCATCCACAAACGGATGGGCAGACAGAAGTTTTGAATAGGTGTTTAGAGACTTATCTCAGATGTATGGTGATGAGTGAGCCTAAATCTTGGGTTAAATGGCTGTCATTTGCTCAATGGTGGTATAACTCTACTTGGCACTCTGCTATTCAAATGTCTCCCAATAAAGCTTTGTTTGGAGTTGATCCTCCTATTCACCTTCCTTATATTCCTTTAGACACTAATGTGGCTGCAGTAGAGGATCTATTTCAAACCAAGGAAGTTATGCTAACTACACTGAAGCAGTCACTAGACAGGGCCAGGAATAGAATGAAACAGTTTGCTGATAATCACAGGAGTGAAAGATCTTTCAAAGTCAGGTCTTGGGTGTTTCTGAAGTTACATCCCTATGTTCAGACTACATTGAGAATTCATAAGTATTCAAAGCTATCCCCAAAATACTTTGGTCCATTTCTGATTTTGGATAAGATTGGTCCAGCTGCGTATAAATTGGATTTGCCACCTACTTCACAGATACACCATACGTTTCATGTATCTTTGTTGAAACAAGCTAATGGACCTCCTGATGTAGTGCAACAATTGCCTATGGGTTCTAATAATGAGTTGCAGCCTTTACAAATCTTGGAAAGGAAACTGGCTAGACAAGGAAATAGACCAGTGGTAAAATTCTTGATTCAATGGAAAGATCTTCCTTTGCATGATGCTACGTGGATGAATGCTGACGAATTTATGGTCAAATTTCCTACTTTTCCCATCTGATTCTTGAGGTCAAGAATGCTATATGGAGGGAGTATTGTTATGAATAAATAGTTCAGGGGCTTATTAGTCATTTTACATACTTGTAATACTTGTTTTGTTTGTAACAGATTGGTTAAATACTGTTAGTTGTGTAGGTTCCCTGGACGGATCACACGAGATATCCCGATATACACAGGTGCGGAATCCCTGTGTAGATCGTTACGGACGTAGAACACAAGCACACAAACACACGAATACGATACGAACAAAACTCACGTTATATTAATAACTCAACACGTGATTCTTACAGACTCTCGACCTCACGTCACTAGACTCACTGAATTACACGTAAATTCAACTACTTAAAACGGTTAATCCGTAACCTATATAAATACACGACAACTTCGCCTCAGGCGAAGTTGTCCATAACTTCGCTCGTTCAACAAGTTCGCCTAGGCGAACTTGTCAACAACTTCGCTTGGTTAACAAGTTCGCCTAAGCGAACTTGTCAACAACTTCGCTTTAAACAAACAAATACATAAACAATATTACAGACTCGATTACAGACATTAGACATATGAACTACTGACATTTATGTACCAACAAGTTGTTAGTAGTTGAGGTATCGATGAAATGAATAAGCTTCTCTTCTAACTGTCTTCTTCTTCTTCTTCATTTTATCGTAACAGAATGGAGTGCCCATGGTTTCTTTTGTTGGTGAGTTTAGAACTACAGTTTGGGGTTGGATGGTGGTGACTAGTTAGGATATGTGCCCATAAGATACTGATCAAGTTTTAGGGTTGGTGTGGTCATAAAAGCGGATATGGGTGGTGGTGGTAGTACTAGGATTAGGGGTGTATGTGCTAGTTTTGGCCGTTATCATTGAAGAGGTGTCAGAAATTTTGTTGAGGGTAGCAGCAAGGTTAACAGTGATTTGATTCATGGTGGCAGTGAGGGAGTCAAAGTTGAACTTGGGTAGGGAGGCTTGTTGGGCGGTGATTGATTTTTGTTGAATCAATAGCTAATCAATTTTGTCGACCATGGCCATGATCAGGTCTTCACATGATGAAGGAAGGATGAGGAAGATTGTTGAAAGCACCAAACTGATAGAGAATGATTCAAGATGGAGACCCATAGAGTGGGTTATGCTCCAAGAACAAAAGAGAAGAAAAGAAACCGATTTGGGAAAAATGTTATGATTATTTTTCTTAAACTAATGGATACAATTAATAGAAACACAAATGCAAAGAAATAGGAAACTTAAACAATAAGAAAACTTAATTATAAAACAAGGAAACTAAATACTAGATAAATTTAATTAATTACTTTGGTTCCAGGAAAAGTCTTATGCATCATAATCAAGATGTTAAGCATGGATAATATTATGACCGTATCAACTTCAATTCAAAAAATACATTTGGGTTGAACATATCATATATATAGTTCTGATTCATCAAATTTGAATTTGAATTTGAATTTGGGATTTGAATTCTGTTTTGGCAAGATCAGAAGGATGAAAGAAAAATAAGGTTCATCCCAATGCAACCAATCCAGTAACTATGAATCTTTAATCACATCCAACTTGTGAGGTGTGTTTCTTTACTGCATCATCGCAAATCAAAGCCGATAGCGAGGTTGCTGGAGTTTGTTCAGTTCACAACTTGGAAGGTTGTTCATTGTGATTTGGGTTCCAATTCCGATTTTAGATTAATAATGGCATGTGGTTAAAGTTAAGGTTTGAGATCTTTATAGTCTTAAGTTCGAAACCTGACACAAGAGGGTTTTCACACATTGATGGTTTTCATTCTTGATGGTGTACATAGTGTTGGATTCCAGTGGTGATCACTCAACAGTTTAACAATTAAACCAGGTTTTAATTTGTTTCTTAATTATTAATCAAATAAATAATAAACAAGAAAACGCTGCAGAATAAAATCGAGTAATCAACACATTTAGGAACCGTACAGGATCTAGTTACAAACAATACGAGTATGAATCAAACAAAATAAATACAATTGTAAATCGACAATATATTTAAGTTTACCTTGGTTAATAAATAACCGGTTGAGACACTAAGGGCTAACGAACAATGCTAGGTGACAACACGAGACTGGAACCGGCGAAGGCGGTGCACGGCGGTGGCGGCTACGGTGGTGCGAGAAGACGCACGAGAGCTACAGGTGGCGGTGGTGGTTCGTGGTGGAGCAGGCAGCAAGCGGCGGTGGCGCTGGCTTGCAGTGAGGTTCGGCGGCGGCGGTGGTCCGGCAGGGAGCAAAGGGGCCAGCGGCTAGGGTTGAGTGAAAGAGAGATTTAAGATGGTGGATAGGGTATTCTCTCTTTTGTCCATCTCTAATAATTAGGTTAACTAGTTATAATAACTAGTTAAGCTACTGTGGGCCACCAAGCCCATCTCTAACTATCAAGCCCATTTCACTATCATTATCTTGTTAATATGTCAAACCCGGTTAACTAACTTAAGCGGGTTTCACGTTCGTTACCCAAGGTGTAACTCTCACGGTTAAAACCCGGTCAACCGCGTTGACTTAGCCGATCGGGTCCATAATTCCAATAGTCTCCCACTTGGACGGTCTCTGGTTGAGTTAATCAACGCTGACAACTAGCGATGCTCTAGCTACAGATGGATGCCCCCAACAGGTTATGACATTTAAATTCATTATCCAAAAAGATCTTGGAATACACTATTGCAAGATAATGAACTTATAGTAATTGTTGTCATCTAACCTTTCTGTATAAGACACCAATTGAACAATGAGACATGGATCAGATCAATCTCATATAGCGTTCAATCATTATTGTTCTCAATCTAGAATCAAAGTGGTCCAATTAAACACACACTAAGTTTAGATGATGCCTCATACTTCACCAGTTTGAATCAACGAAGGCGCCAAGATGCCTAACTGTTACATATCATGTAAGAGTACAGAATTCCATCTTGATTACATACAAATCCCACTGAACTTCAGAATATTCCCAACCAATGCCTTTATAGCCGGCAGTTACGCGACGGCGGTTGACACTGATCAAAGAATAGCCTTTAGTAAACGAAAGTTCTAATATGTATCTCAGGTCTAAGAATACTAAATGAGTATATACCAATACAAAACATCTTATGATTAATATCCATGAAGATGATTTGATGTGAGTTACATCCTAACGTCATTCATAACTAGTTTTATACCCGTCCGGTGGACGGGTAGTTTAATGTGATAAGATAAAAGTACAACTCATTTAACTTATAAGTATAAAAATGAACGACCTTGTTATAAAAGAAACACAAATCAATGAAAATCATTCATTAAACTATCTTATGTAAATGAATATCTTCATAACATATTTTATATGTACTTATCTTCTTCAACATTTCATCCTAATAGATTATACTTTCATTGGCAAAAGCATTAACACCAAGTGAGGTGGCTAATGCAGTTGATTGTTTTTTCCCAACTAAAATACAACAATATCTAAAGTTTTGGGACACTATATACTTACCAAAAAAAACAATAAACCTCTGATTCTCTATCAACTTGTGTCCTTCACAGTGTTTCTATTAGTGAAATTGTAAGATATAGGGCTCAAGAGTGAAGAGAAACCTACAAAAGTCAAAATTATCAACAGACAACTAAATTAACATGAATCCTAATCGTTACAAATGCATACTTTATCAATACGAGGAAATTGTGTGCACATCATGCAAAGAGCATCCATGGTATCGTTGAATATGAGATTACCTACAACATCATCAAGATAATACATCTATTAAACCCTAAACACCATAAAACAAAAAGAAAATTAACTTTTAAAAACAATATCGTAATACCTAAATGAAGTTCATTATGTGTTTAAGAGTTAAAATTTCAAGACATGTTTTCTATTTAGAAAAAAAGTTAATAACTGAATATGACTTGTTAGCCAAGAATTATAACTTTGAAGTTTGAATATAATTAAGGCCCAGAATTTGCACCTGAAGATAGATGTTTATCATCCAAATTTGAGTTGTAAAGGTCTGACCGCATAGATCATATGGTGTCGGCACTGCATATATATTAATTATAAATTAATAATTAAAATATGTAACGGTAAAAAAGTAGTTCAGAATTGCACTTCAAAAAAGAAAAACTGATTATTGTGTTCTTAATTGACACGGACCAAGATGACTAACTTTTAAATTGGCCCGTATTAATATCATTGATTACCAATAAGAACTAATTTTGACTAACCTTTTGATGCAAGAAACCATGAGTAGAAAGGAAAATAACTTGATTGTTGTAGTGTGACATTGAAAAAATTAGCAATGACCAGAAGAAATTAAATTAGAAGAAAAATCATGCAATAACTAACTTTTTACTAACCTTGTTCTTGAATCGACTTTGTGTTATGCAGAAGCAATCGACTTCTTTAGTTAATCCGGCCTTTTGCGAATTCCTCCCACATGTGTGGCTTTGATAAAATGTTTTCAAATGAAAGTGGTTTTAGTTAAAAAAAAAGAAGTCAAACCTCGTCTATATATATATACATACTATTGATGGTGCTTCCTTCTTTGCCCTTGCAAAAAGATCTCTAACACGTGATGCTCCAATGGCTGCATAAAGTTATACAAACTCACTTGCAGAACAACTAATGTAGGACACCTCACCTTTCCTAGATACAACTTACCTATCCCAAAACCGTCAATGATTCATGTTATATACTCGTGAAAACTTGCCTAGATCCACGACGATAGAGGAAGTTCGGCTAGTTAATCTGTAGGAGAGATGGTTATATCTTGAGGTAGGCGACGTGGGGAGAAAAATATGGGGAGAAATCCAAGGAAACAAAAACTGTACTCAACCTCCCCTTCTAAAAGGTTTTTAATGAGTTTAAAGGGTCCAGATTTCTCCTTAGCATGATCCAACGGTGAATATTAAACACAATAGCAGTTATACTCATGGGGAACAATATAATATATAATGAGGTCTGTGAGTTTGGAAGTCAACTCCTTGAGTTCAAAGTCAGAATAGTCTTAGTTCAGAATCGTTCCCATGAGCCTGACCGACTACGGATAATTTAGAATACAATATTCATGGATTAAGAGTATTAAAATGAACACAATTATAATATTCAACGTTTGAATTTAACCATTAAATCAAAAGTGAACTCAAAAGTATAACTATTTAAATGTTCATACATCCAATTACTAAATCAAAACAAATGACTAGCTAATCTAAGACCGAAAGCATCCCTGTGATGGTCATGCTTGTCCTGAGTCATCGGCTTAGTGAACGGGTCTGTTAGGTTTTGATATGTGTCTACTTTGCTTATAATAATGTCTTCATGTTCCGGTACTTCTCGTACATAGTGGAACTTTCTAAAAATGTGCTTGGCCATGTGATGATATTTGGGCTCTTTGGCTTTAGCAATAGCTCTTGTGCTATCACATATTACGTCGATCATTTTCCTAAACTTGGAACCAGATCGAGGTTGGCTATGAATTTCTTCATCCAAGTAGATTAAGAGCGAGAAACATCTCCGTCACTCTGGAAGTTAGCGTCGATGTAACACCTTACAGTGAGCTCCTTTTCCACTCCTCCAAACACTAAAAGCATATATTTGGTTCTTCTCAAGTACCTTACAATATTCTTAACTACAGTCCAATAGGCAATGCTAGGACTTTTCTGACAGCGGCTAGTCATGCTTAACGCATACTAGATGTCAGGTATAGTGCATAATATAGCGTACATGATAGAACCAATCGCTGAAGCATATGAAATTGCTTGCATGTTCTTAGTTTCAATGTCCGTTGCCGGAGATTGCGATTTGTTCAACACGGTTCCTTTAGTAATGGGAACACCTCCTTTCTTGGAGTTATCCATTGAGAAGCGTGCCATGACTTTGTCTATGTATGTGCTTTGACTTAGCCCTAGAAGCCTCTTAGACCTATCTCGGTAGATCTTGATTCCTAGAATATAAGCAGCTTCACCAAGATCTTTCATTGCGAAACAAGATCCCAAACAGTGCTTAACTTCCTTAAGCATAGGAATTTCGTTTCCAATTATCAGTATATCATCCACGTACATGATGAGGAATGATATAGTGCTCCAACTAGCCTTTTTGTAAACACAAGGCTCATCTTCATTTTTGATAAAACCAAAATATTTGATTTTCTCATCAAAATGTAGATTCCAGCTGCGAGATGCTGGTTTGAGTCCAAAAATGGACTTATTCAGTTTGCACAACCTATTAGGATATTTAGGATCGAGAAAACCTTCAGGCTAAGCCATATAGACATCTTCAAAAAGGTTTCCACTAAGAAAAGCGGTTTTGGCATCCATTTGCCATATCACGTAGTCAAAATACGCAGCTATGGCAACTAATATCCTTATTGACTTAGTCATAGAAACGGGCGAGAAGTTTTCATCATAGTCAATACCCTGAGTTTGAGTAAAACCTTTCGCGACTAGCCGTGCTTTATAGGTTTGCACATTTCCATGCATGTCGGTTTTTCTTTTGAAAATCCACTTGCTCTCTACTGCCTGAACTTCGAAGAGTATCTCAACCAAGTTCCATACTTGATTTTCGTGCATAGATTGCATCTCGGCGTTCATGGATTTTTGCCATTTCTCAGATTTCGGATCTAAGACAGCAGACTTGTAGTTAGTAGGTTCGTCATTTGACTCGGCTACTAACATGACTTTGGGACCATCTAGATGCCATAGGTATTTAGAATTTGGTACGTGAATCCTACTACGTCTGCGGACGCTCGTGTTTATGTCTGATGTATCAGCAACAACATATTGTTTATCAGACGCTCCAACTTTCTCAGCGTTTGTTTGTGGTTCTTGAATTTCTTCAAGATCGACAATATTATTTCCAGTTCCTCGATCGAAAATTTCTTGCTTGAGAAAGTGGCATTTTTCTTTTGATAGAAATCAAATTTGTATTAGGGTGGAAGAAATAATATCCGCTTTGGTTATAGTACCCGACGAAAACAACTTTTACGCTGTGGGGGTCGAGTTTGTCGTCAGAATCACTGGTGAAATATGCATCGCATACCCATACTATAAGGAAAGACAAATTGGGTTTACGCCCA
The DNA here is from genome assembly GCF_021521415.1 of Bidens hawaiensis. Lineage (NCBI taxonomy): Eukaryota > Viridiplantae > Streptophyta > Magnoliopsida > Asterales > Asteraceae > Bidens > Bidens hawaiensis. The sequence continues at coordinate 88,246 of NW_027505330.1, read as the reverse complement.
TGACATATCTCATATGTGGTTTTGTTTACCTTTTTAGTTGAAACCAGATTGGCAATGCGGGCGGCGGTCATAATGGAAAATCTCCAAAATGAGTGAGGCAATTTAGTTCTACACATCATCGATCGGACAATGTTTAGCAAGGTTTGATTTCTCCTCTCGCTCATGCCATTATGTTGGGGTGGGGTGTGCCCGGTGGAGTGAGCTGTGAAACAATTCCACGCTCTTTTAGATGATTGATGAACTTTAAGCTGAAATACTCTCCACCTCCATTAGATCGAAGCATTTTAATAGTTTTTACGAGTTGGTTTTCCACTTAGTTTTGAAACTCTTTGAAATTTTCAAAAGTTTCATATTTGTGTTTTATAAGATACACATAGGCATATCGACTATAATCATCAATAAAAGAGACGAAGCATCTTTCATGATTTCTAGACATAGTTCTAAAAGGACCGCACACAATCAGTATGTATGGTCCTAACAGATCCTTTGCTCGTTCACTTTTATGAGTGAAGGAGTCCTTGGCGAGTTTGCCAGCTAAACAAGACTCACATTCGTCAAAAGAGTCTGATCCTGTGGATTCAAGAATCCCTTTGGATTGGAGTCTTTTAACTCGTGTCTTGCTTATGTGACCAAGTCGGCAATGCCACAGTTATGTATCATTGATGCCATATCTGATACGTGTAGAAAGATAAAATACACTATTGTTAATTTGAACATCAATCTCATAAATACCATTACGAGGTTTAGCCTCGAAATAAAAGACATCATTCAAGTAGGCAGAAATAGCAATACCATTAAAAACGTACTTAAATCCTTGTTCAAAAAGTAAAGAAACCGAAATAATGTTTCTTGTCAAACCAGGTGCAAACAAACAGTTATTCAAAGTAACTACAAGGCCAGACGGACAAGCAAAACGATATGTGCCAGTTGCAAGAACCGGGACTCTCTTCCCATCTCCAACAATGAGTTCCATGCTGCGTTGTTTCAGCTTCTTCCAATTTTCAGGCTCCTACAAGACATTAATGATGTGGTAACCACATCCTGTATCAAATACCCATGTGTTGCTGGAAACAATGAAAAGTTCAATAACGTATACGGAAATACCTTTAGAGAAGCTTTCACCATTGGTCCTCTGTTTCTGCAGCTCAACAAGATAGTCAGGACAGTTACGCTTCCAGTGTCCCATCTTGTTGCACTTGTAGCACTAGCGCTCCTCAGGAAGCGGCAGTGGTACCTTTGCAATACCTTTGTTAGTGTTGGTGGCATGCTTGGAAGCAACAGTAACCTTCTTCTTTCCTCTACCGTTATAACCCCGGTTCTTGGGATTAGGCTTCTTGACAATAGTAGATCGAACCATCAAAAGTTGATTAGTTTTAGTTGGAATATTCATCTCAGCCGTCTTGAGCATACCATGAAGCTCCGGCACTGTCTTCACCCAGGCATTCATATTGAAATTCATTACGAACTGGTCGTAAGAGCTGGGGAGAGAGTTCAAGATGAAGTCCGCTGCCATTTCATCCGACAAAGGATAATCAAGTTTTTTCAATTGTTCGATGTACCCTTTCATTTTGACGACATGCGCAATAATAGAGGATCCCTGTATCATTCTGCAGCTGATAAGATGTTTCATGGTGTCATAGCGTTCTTGACGGGCTTGTTTTTGGAACATGCCCTTGAGTTGCTCAAGCATCTCAAGGCACTAAAATCTTCCAAGCCTTTAGCAAGCTCGTAAGACATGGTGGCTAGCATAATGCAAGCGACTTCAGCAGAGTCGTCATTATGCTTCTCAAGAACCTTTCTGGCAGTAGTTGTATTGTTTTCAAGCTCTAATGGAACTGGTCCATCGAAAACATAGAGCTTCTTTGCCATTTTGAGAATAAGTCTCAAATTGCGGTGCCATTCAAGAAAGTTGGTGCCATTCAGTTTTTCTTTCTCAAGAATAGTCTTGAGGGTGAATGAGGAGTTATTATCAGTTGACATCTGTTAAATAAGGAAAAGTAATTTTAAATAGTATTTTCGATGTTTTAATCATATTATTAATGACCCAATTAAAACTAATAAAATAGGAACTTGAGAATTTGCTTCAAGTTAGTAATGACAATTGTAGCACACAACATTAGTAAGTGGTTACGCAGACTGACAACGATTGCCAACTGTGAATAAAGCACAACTCTAGGTTATGAGGTCTATTAAAACAACAGTTGCCTAAGTCGATACATTTATCCTCATCAATGCCTGCTTTAGTCTTCAGACAGCTGTAGCACGTAATAGAAGAGTAAAGTAATAGTCGCCCTAGTACAGTCACTTATGAAAGGGCTTGATGTGTCAACGAAACCCTTTCACCTTAAAGGGATAGGCTAGATATCAAGTGTGGTGCTATAGCTCTAAACACTTGAAATTTCGCAGTATGCCTCAAGTGTGGCTTATAGTAGGATGGCATAGACTATTGATTTTAACATTAGGATTAATTTTAGAATTTACCGAATAGAGTAAAAGTCCAGTTTTACTGTATTAATAGGGACAACTTGATGAACCCTTTCATCTCTCAGGACACTTAGTTTTAAATAACATATTAAAACTAAGTTTGTCGCAATATTTCTAACCAATTTTAAGTTAATAGATAAACTATTAAGTTATAAATCTTTGGAAATTAAATAACGTTTAATTTGCAAAAACATAATTGGTTAATTAAAATTTATTATAATATATTTGGTATTAGGTTGGTGGTATTATAACCTATTATAATAAAGCAAGAAATCACAATAGAAACAAGAATATGTAAATCTTAAATGCCCAAGATAGGTGATTGGTCATGCTAGAGCCTATTAGCAAGACCAATCGGGTCAAGGGGTCACAATACAAAACAACCACATGGATGGACTCTTGGTTCATCCCGTTATCTTTGTTAACTCCCACTAACTTCAAGAACTCCATGAGCTCGTCCTCGGTTTTTCCTTCGGGTCTTCTTCATTACAATATTATAAAATATATATATATATATAATGAAAAACCAAACCCTATCTATTACAATATTGAACCATCAAAGTGGCCAAAAAGCATAAAATAAAACCGAAAAATTAAATACAACTTTGAACCATCCATATGACCAAAATCAAAAACCAAACACACAATAGCCGGGCCAGATTTACATATTCAATAAAAATAAAATCGAGCAATATTTTGGTCAAATAAAATAAACAAAAACTTTCCAAACCAAGATTGCCCTAAAAAATTATCTAGATCAAAAACTTCAACTAGCTTAAAGTTTTTGATGTAGATCCGGTGAAAAGACTAGATTGGACTCGTATGTTTTAACCAAGGCCTCTGATACCACTGTTGGGTTCCAGTGGTGATCAGTCAACGGTTTAACAGTTAAACTTAGTTTTAATTTGTTTCATAATTATTAATCAAATTAATAATAAAAAAGAAAACGCAGCGGAATAAAATCGAGTAATCAACACATTTAGGAATCGTACAGGATCTGGTTACAAACAATACGAGTATGAGTCAAACAAAATAAATATAATTGTAAATTGACAATATATTCAAGTTTACCTCGGTTAATAAATAACTAGTTGAGACACCGAGGGCTAACGAACAATGCAAGGTGACAACACGAGACTGGAACTGGCGGTGGCGGTGCACAGCGGCAGCGGCTGCGGTGATGCGAGACGGTGCACAAGAGCAGCAGGTGTCGGTGGCGGTTCGTGGCGGAGCAAGCGGCAGCGGTGGCAGCGGCTTGCGGTGTGGTCCGGTGGCGGCGGTGGTCCGGCAGGGAGCAAATGGGCCAGCGGCTAGGGTTGAGTGCAAGCGAGAGTTAATATGGTGGCTAGGGTATTCTCTCTTTTGTCCACCTCTAATGATTAGGTTAACTAGTTATAATAACTAGTTAAGCTAATATGAGCTACCAAGCCCATCTCTAACTATCAAGCCCAGTCCACTATTATTATCTCGTTAACAAGTCAAACCCGGTTAACTAACTTAAGCGGGTTTCACGTTCGTTACCCAAGGTATAACTCTCACGGGTCATAACCCGGTCGGCCGCGTTGAGTTAGCCGAGCCGGTCCATGATTCCAACACATAGGTAAGTCAAGAATGGAGCATCAAAATCGATCAGTATGGATAGTTCTCATCCCGTATCTAAAAGGCTCACTCAGGTATTGGATAATTCCAAGCGGTGTTAAAAAATATATTAAACTTAAAAAAATGGAAGAAGTCAAAAAAGGAAAATTGTAAAAGTCGGTTCAACTTATTTGTTTTGGATGCACACGTATGTTATTTCAAAGACAATGACGTTTAGCTCTAACCTTGATTTTCTTCCTAAATGACCATTAAATATATGCTTGAAGACACGTTAGCATAAATGACAACAACCATCACTATCATATGTCTGAATTTGAGATTTTTCTAACCCATCTTAAGGTTGAATGGTATCATTTACTGAATCAAAATACTGGTTTTTTATTATTTTATCCATCCATCTGTCCGCTTTATTTCTTTTCTCACCAAAATAAATTGTACAAAGACAAAGTGTTCCAATGACCTTCAACCCTTGACTAGTGGATAAATTGAAAAATGACCAAGTCTTCATGGCAGGTATATATATATATATATATATATATATATATATATATATATATATATATATATATATATATATATATACATGCATAATTAATATGTGTAGGATGCTAAATACACACATCCCCAATTAAATACCCAAAACACAAACTAACAACACACAGAAATCAGCTATGCATTTAAAAACACTACTAGCAGTTACAGCAATTGTAGCTTTGGGGACAGCAAGTGCTCAAGATAGACCAGCTTGTGAAAGTTCTTGTGGCAATGTGAATATTACTTTCCCATTTGGTTCGGGTGAGGGATGCTACTACAGTTCTGATTTCCTCGTAACTTGTAACCGGTCATCCGGAGAACCAATACCATTCTTTGGACAAAGCAGAAACAATATTGTTATTTCAAATATGTCGACGGAGAAGAGTGAGGTGGAGATTATGATGTTTGTAGGCCGTGATTGCTACAATAGTTCTGGCCGAGTCGGAAGAAACCAACCATTTTTTTGGTTGAGGGATTTCCGCATCTCTAACAAGAACAAATTTGTTGCCATCGGGTGTGACACATATGCATATTTCAGAGGAAGAAGAGGGAATGAGATAGATGGTACAGGATGCATTTCTACATGTGGTAGAAACAGCCTGCTTACCAACGGATCTTGCTCGGGAGTTGGGTGCTGTGAAGTAGCGGTGCCAGAAGGACTTAAATCTTTTAATATGACTCTTCGTAGCTTTAACAACCATACAAATATATCGGACTTCAATCCTTTTAGCTATGGATTTTTTGTTGAAGAAGGGAAGTTTAGTTTTTCTACAACTAACCTGCTTGATTTTGATAGTGTAAACAAGATGCCAATGTTACTTGATTGGGCAATTGGAGACTTGACTTGTGACGAAGCGAAGAAGACAGATAACTTTTTATGCACGGGATTCAGAGAATGTGATCAAGGTTATCGAGGTTCCGGATATCGTTGTCGTTGCCTTGAAGGTTATGAAGGCAACCCTTATGTTGCAGGTGATTGCAAGAGTAAGTTTTAATTTCACATTTTTGTATGCCTTTTATTCTAATATATTTTCATCTTAATCAAATGATTGACACTTGGTTATTCTATAGATATTAATGAATGTGAACAAGGAAGTCATGATTGCGAACTTGATGATCAGTGCGTTGATACCGAAGGAAACTATACGTGTACTTGTCGAAAAGGTTACTCTGGAGATGGTAGAAAAAATGGAAGAGGCTGCATTGCTGATCAATCTACAATTATAAAATTAGTTGTAGGTAAATAATCACAAAATTTGTATTCAGTTTATATCTTAAGCTAATCTAATAAATCAAATCAGCATCTATCGATCCGTGCTTATGTTAGCTTTTGCCGTTGCAGGTATCACAAGTTCTGCTATATTTCTCCTTATATTAGTCACCTGGTTGTATTTGGTGCTCAAGAGGCGAAAGCTTATTATGCTGAGAGAAAAATTCTTCAAACAAAACGGTGGATTAATGTTGCAGCAACGACTTTCTGGAGATGGGGGTTCTCATGATCAAGCTAGAGTCTTAACGGTAGAGGAGCTAAAGAAGGCAACTAATAACTATGATGAAAGCAGGATTATCAGTAAGGGCGGTTCTGGAACCGTTTACAAAGGAGTTCTTTCTGATAATAGAATAGTTGCCATAAAGAAGTCAAAAGTAGCCGATCAAACACAAGATCAAATAGAACAATTTATCAACGAAGTGGTTATCCTGTCCCAAATAAATCATAGGAATGTCGTGAAGCTGATTGGATGTTGACTGGAAACAGAAATCCCGTTATTGGTTTACGAGTTCATTCCAAATGGCACTCTCTCTGATCATATTCACAATAAAGGCAAGTCATCAACTATCACATGGGATATCCGACTTAGAATAGCAACGGAGACAGCTGAAGCACTTTCGTACTTACATTCTGCAGCATCTGTTCCAATAATCCATCGCGATGTCAAGCCAATGAATATCCTTTTGGATGATAACTATGTAGCAAAAGTAGCTGATTTTGGAGCATCTAGGCTAATTCCTATCGATCAGATTGAGTTGGCACTGTAGTGCAAGGAACATTAGGCTACTTAGATCCATAGTATTTGCAAACAAATCAACTCACAGATAAGAGTGACGTATATAGTTTTGGGGTGGTACTAGTGGAACTTTTAACTGGAAAAAAGGCTCTTAGCTTTGATAGGCCAGAAGAACAAAGGAATCTAGCTATCTATTTTCTAGATTATCTAAAAGAGGGGAGGCTCTTCCAAGTTCTTGATGAACGCTTGCAACTAAATGATGTTCCCAGCAACATCATCCAAGTTTCAAGGCTGGCAGAGAGATGCTTACGCCTTAAAGGTGATGAAAGGCCAACCATGAAGGAAGTAGCAATCGAGCTCCAAGGTATTATAGCTTCGACCTCACAAAAACACCCATGGGTACGGAGTAGTTCAAATGAAGATGAGAGTGAGTATTTGCTTAAAGATCAAATCAACGACTATGAACGTACAAATGGTGGCAATGTAAGCCCCCATAACATGAACAACCATTGAATGTTACCCATTGCTAGTGGCTGGCGAAGGTAGAGATTTGTGTCTACAAAACTTGGAATAGGCTCGATCTTGCATAGATGGGAACTTTTCTAAATAGGTTACTTTTTAAATGAATATGCACAATTAGAGATTTTTTTCCTGTAGAAATGATGTATTTGGGTTTGTAGGTTTCTTGTTTTTGATATAATCCCGAATAGCTTTCTAAATCGTGGATAGATCACTTTCATATTAATTTATTTCTCTTATACTAGAAACCAATAATAAGATAAGGCAAATAATTTCTATCATAAAAATGTGAAATTCTTTTCTACGAAAAATTCTAAGTAGGAATGGAATGATCAGAAACTAGATTAAATGAATTTTTATGTAGGTGTCTAGCCAACATACAACATACTGACTTGGCAGTTGGGGTAACCCAAAGCCTATTTAGTATCAAACACAGTAGCAGGGCCGGCCCATGGGCCAGCCAAGTCAGGTCGTTGCCTTGGGCCTCCAATTTTGTTAGGCCTCCAATTCTTATATCTGTATGTAATATATATGTTAAAAATGGGCCACAAACTTAAATAAAAGCCCAATTTCTTTCTATTGTTAAAATGGGCCACACACTAAATGAAAGTCAAGGCCCAAAACTTTCTATTATGTTACGTGAACCTTGAAAGGGTTAAAAAAAAAGAAAAAACAACAACAAAAGGATGGACGACAGATCAGAAGCTAGGGCTGCAAGAAACTGAAGCGACCGGTAAATTACAAGTTCCAAGCCTCCAACGTTCATATTTCATCATTGTGTCTATTGTGTTATTGAATATTAAAGATGAAAAATTCTCCATATTCTATCTACCCCAAATTGATTGTAAGATCTATTTTGAGCACTTGAATTTGAAATTTACTAATTCTAAGGCTTGATTTTGATTCTTAAAATCTGAAATCATAAAAATGGAAGCCCTAATTCGAAGGTGTGATTTGAAGCCGGAAGCCCCAATTCCTAATTTGATTTATTTGGTGCCAAGGCTGAAGGCTTGACTACAAATTCTACTGAACTGATTTTGAAGCCTAAAAGGTACGCAACAGCCTACTAATTTCTATTTTGAATTCGTTTATAAATTGTGCATAGTTCATTAGTTCCTGATTTTTGCTACTTAGACCTTCTGTGAATTTTATGCTATTTGTTGATACTTAGAATTTTAGATTATTTACATTAGATACTTAGATTTTTTTAAAATGTCAAACAGAATTCGAAAGTTTGAATCGGGTCATTCTAAAAGGTTAAAGAAACAGAAAATAGAAGCTGAAAAGAAATCACTTAAAGATTCTTTGCTAAAATATGTAACCATTAAAGATAAAAATAATGAACATGTAAATGGTGATGAACCTTCAAATGGTAATGCAGATAATATAAATAGTGATGAGCCTCTCAATGTAGAAGAAGATCAGCCTCATAACACTGAATCCATAAACATTGATGAAAATAATAATATTGATGAAAAACCTATAAATGATGATGAAAATAATAACGTTGAACCTATAAATTTCGATGATCCAAGTCAATGGACTAATATTAATACAAAGCTAAGAGATTTACTTGTAGAAGAAGGACCATTAAAAGTTTATGATTATGATTTTCCAAAAGATGAACTCTCTAGAAACTTTAATCCTTTTTTTTATATGCAAATGATGGCAAATGGGGAAACATATGAAATAAAATGGTTGCTTTACTTAAAATAGTTAGATAGAGTGTTTTGTTTTTGTTCTAAGTTATTTGATGTAAATTTGTGTAAAGTAAGTTAGCAAAAAACAGTAGTAAAGGTTGGAAAAATATGAGTGCTAAACTAAAGTTACATGAATCAAGTAAAGAACATATAATGATCAATATGAGCACATGGTTTGGGTTAGAAACAAGATTGGCGAAAAATAAAACAATTGATAAAATAACTCAAGATCAAATAAATAAAGATAAGGAACATTGGAGAAACGTGCTAATAAGAATTTTCGTCGTTGTAAAAACTTTTGGTAAGAAGAATATATCATTTCGTGGGACAAATGAAAAACTTTATGAAGAAAACAATGGTAACTTTTTAAGTATTATTGAGATGATTGCGGAATTTGATTTAATAATGCAAGAACATTTACGACGGATAACTAATAATGAAATTCATAGTCATTATCTGGACACAATACGCAAAACGAACTAATTGATTTATTATCAAATGAAATAAAAACTAAAATTGTTAAAAAGTTAAAGAAGCTAAATATTTTTCAATTATACTTGATTGTACTCCCGACATAAGTCATAAAGAACAAATGTCCGTTATTTTACGACGTTTATATATTTCGTCAACTCCGATACAAATTAAATAATACTTTCTAGGGTTTTTAATAGTAGTTGATACAACCGGTAAAGGTCTTTTTATGCTATTATTGAAGGAATTGATAAAGTAGGACTTGATGTGAATGACATTAGAGGTCAAGGTTATGACAATGGATCAAATATGAAAGGTAAACATCAAGGAGTGCAAAAACGTTTCTTAGATATTAATCCTAGAGCATTTTATACACCATGTGGTTCTCATAGTTTGAATTTAGAAATTTCTGATATGGCTAACTCATGTACTAAAGCTGAAGAGTTTTTTGGTTCAATACAACGTGTTTATTGTATGTTTGCGTCAACCCCTAAAAGATGGAAAATTTTGCAAGATAATATACCAAATTTAACTCTTAAACAATTATCACAAACACCTTGGGAAAGACGATTAGAAAGTGTTAAAGCAATTAGGTTTCAAGCTCCACAACTAAGAGAAGCAATATTGGAAGTATATGATGGTAGCGATCCTAAAAGTAAAAGTGAAGCTAAATCGTTAATTGAAAGTGAGTTTGAAAGTTTTGAATTTTTTTTAGCAATGGTTATTTGGTATGATGTTTTGCATGCTACTAATATAGTTAGTAAAAACTTACAAGCGAAAGACATGTGTGTTGATGATGCTATTAAACAACTAGATGGACTTATTTGTTATTTTGAAGAGATGAAGGGTTTGAAAATGCTAAGATTGAAGCTGAGAAAATTGCCTTAGATATTGTTATTGAACCTATTTTTCGTGAGAAACGCATTATTCGTAGAAATAAAAAATTTGATGAAAATGTTGATAATGAAACTTTGAAAACTCCTATTGAACGTTTTATGTCACACCCCGACCAAAGGCGGCGGAATATGCCTGGGTGCAACCGATTGCCCAAAAACACAAGACACTATTTAAAGTGACAATATTTATTTAACTCATTTTATTTCAACAAATCAATAAACAACACATCTCGTTCACGCAAACAAGGTTGAATACAAGTAGCAATTATATTGTTCGTTTTACTAATATCCTAATAGTCTTGGTAACGCTTTCATCAAGTCCTCGAGTCAACAAAAGTCAAACCTGTAACATTTCATGAAATAAAGTTTGTCAACACAAAGGTTGGTGAACAATTCATAAGTTTGAGCATATAAGTATATAGTAATAAAAAGCCACAAAACTTGTATACGTAACGATAAATAAAAGCAACAACTTAGAAAAATAGTTATCGCTAACAAGTTAGCGACACCCAACTATAACGGGATGCCAAATAGTTTAGGATTTTATAGACAGTTGCTAAACACATTAGCACCACCTAGCTACAAGGGGTTGCCAAGTAGTCTAGGATTTAATAGTTATCGTTAGTTGCATTACGTTAAAGACACCTTGCCATGAGGGGTTGCCAAATGGTCTAGGATTTATAGTTCCACCATCCAAAAGCGATAAAACACATAGGCAAATAAGCATGTAAGCATAGAACACCAAATCGAGCAATTATTTAAGTAAAGTATACAATCACGTTTGTGGGTTTAAGATTCAAGTAGATAAAGCATTTAGTTTGACTGGTATGAAATGTCACCCCAAAACGAAAGATGGAAAAAGGGGTATGAAAGTACTCACCTTGATTGACGAATCGGGAAAATAATAAATGATCGACATATAGAAAGCTTGTAAACGAAACGAACAAATCCGACTTGAAAGCTAATTGAAAACGAATAAATAAAATATATTAATGAACTTGAAACCATAATGAAAGGGGAGCTTGGTAGATTTGTGGAGCTACAAGACAGTTTCACTGAAGGGGAGATCTGATATGGAAGACGCCGGATGATTGGTAGATTTGTAGAGCTACAAGACAGTTTCAGACATGGCTGGTTGAAGACAAGATGGATGTTGCATGTATATGTGAAGTTCAAGTTTGAAGATCACAGTGCAATCGAGTCCTACCAGAAGAAGAAAACTGAAGATCATCAGTTAAGGGGGAGTCTGTTGGTGCATGTTTTGTAACAGATGATCTTTTGTGTTTGTCAGAATTGAGAGCAACGGTCAAAGGGGAGTCTGTTGGTGCATTTTGTGACCGTCTCTATGCAATTCTGACCAGCGGAGATGAAGTGGTGAAGTTAGAACAACTTCACCCTAGGCGAAGTTAGAACAACTTCGCCTACAGGCCCAAGCCCAAGCCCGCGAAGTTGGTTTATCTATATATATATGTGTGTGTCTTGTTTAGGGTTTAGAATCCAGAAAAGTGAGAGTATTTGTGTAGCTGTCATTGTTTAGAGAGAGTAAGAGAGAGGGCGAGTCGTGTGGGCAGACGCGACACCTCGGGTCGGCCGTGTTTTTGTTTTTGTTCGGTATGTAACGTGGTTTGGTTATTATATAAAGGATCTGCAGATTCGTTTATCCCATTCGTGTATTTGTTTGTGTGTAATCGTGTTCTTCGTCTATAACACCATAAGCGAGTCTAGGAGGATTCCGCACTCCTAGACATTGTGCAGATCTCGTATCGATTAGCGACGCCCCGGGGGGACTTACAGTCATTATAATAATGGTTTCTAATAGCGCCAAAACTTGTAGACAGCCACACATAGGCCGTTAATAGATTAGATGAAATGGTACAGAATAATGTATAGAATCGCATTTACATAAATGCTCAAATATAAATAACATAGTCATGAAAATATCGTTTAAAAGGTAAACGAGATTTTTGGCGAAGTTAAAGTTTTGAAAGTATTACACAAATTGCTATTGAATAGTTTGCATTCGGTCGCGAAAATCAAAACACCAAATATGATATAATATTGACATCGAAACATATCATCAAGTGAAAAGAAAATCCCAATAATTGTGTGACTCGAATTAATGACTAAATATGTAAATCACATTTTATATGCTCATTGAAAATATAAGAATAACATCGAAAATGAAATCTCAAGTAAAGTCGTTTTATTGTTTCCAAGAAAATGAATATAATAATATCAATATATCGCGGTATCGCGTAGCTAGAGAAACGTTTTGATCATTATCAAATGTAAATCTTGTAAGTCCAATTTGTTAAAGGAATTTGTATACAATAAGCGTTTGTGGTAAAAAAAAATATTTATAACATAATGCTTGCGATAATAAGAAGTAATAGTTTGCGTAAATCTTTATTGAGCAAAAATTTGTATAACAATATAAAATATTTATAAATGCGTCCTAAAAGATTTGTAAAGCCATAGTCATTGAGTTAATGCAATATGAGGAATGTTGTAATTTATTACTAAATAATTTCCTCATTCAACATTCAAAATGAAACCTCGTATTTATAGAGTTATTTATCACCTTAGGTGACAATATTTAAAATCCTGGAATCAAACACACAATCGTTTAACAACCTTTGAAAATAAATCCTCATAATCAAATTTTTGTTGTCATGGCAATACAATATATACATATATATACATATTTTTAGAGCGTATAATTTAAAAGTGATTATTTGAACACATGAGGTCGTTATAAATACATTAGTTGTATATATATAACGAATTTTAGGGAAAAACGAAGCTTGCATGCGTAGGGTGGGGTTATAGGCTTCGTACGGTGAATGGGTTAGAAATTTAGTAGTAAGTGAGAGTGTTTAGGTCGGCTTGGGTAGTTGAGTTTTCTTGAGTTGAATCGATGGGGTTTGTTAAGTGGGTTAGGCTTGGATGATTTGTGTAAGCAGAGGTTGGGCTATTAGGATGATGCTTGCTTATTTGAGTTCGGGTAAGTTGTTGGGTTGGTTAAGTCGACCTTGACTAGCTTGGGTTGAGATTTAGTTTATACATGTATTTTGCAAGGAGTGTTCGGGTTACTATTTTGACATCAACTCTATGGTTGGATGGAAACGGTGTGGCGATATGGTTTGGTGAATTGACATAGCATGGGTCGAAGAATTTGAGTCATAGTTGGGTAAGCTTTGGTTTGTATATGTTCAAGGTATTCGTGAGTGTGTTTGTCGGTATTTTTGAAGTATTAGGATAGTGAGTTTGATAGGTTTTCGTGGCGTGGGAGTGTCGGTATTTTAGGCTTTTTGTTGGGTTAATGTTGTACATCTTGGCTTTTGCATGGGGCTTGAGTTGGTGAGGGTATACTTTTGGATGTTTAAGTTTCGTTCATATTCAGGAAAGACTTGAGTATGTGGAAAGCTTTTGTAGTGAAAGGATGGTTTGATTTGAGACGGTAGTTTGAGAGGGAATATGGGTGTTTGGGAACTTGTGGTTGCGTTCAGGGAGATTTTTCTTGACTAATAATAATTATTATATTGAAAATATCATAATTTATAAATAATGTTTGAGCATGAAAATTTTGATAATAAAAATTACAAGTTAATATATATATATATATATATATATATATATATATATATATATATATATATATATATATATAAATGAATGTATATATTATATAAACAGAATTTTTGAGATTCGAGCGTGTGAATCACACAAAATTTATTTTATAAAGATTAAAATAATTTTTATTTTTATTTTATGTTTTATATATATATATATTTTTATGAGGAAATTTAAGATACGTGAATTGAATGTTAAAATTTGTTATTAGGTCTCAATATTGAATGATGAATGTCGTTTTAGGAATACAAAGATGCGTAATGAAAGTTTATTTATTTATTTATTTTTTTACCAAGTTCGTTACTTAATATCGTGTAATGAAGAATATCATGGTAAGTTAAAATGACCAGCATTGTAAATCGAGAAATCACAAGTAAAAGATTTTTTTTTTTTTTAAATTTCTATGAAGTTTTGCATGAGGATTTCAAGAAAGTTACAAACTATAAGTTTGCGAATTTTCTTGGAAAATTAAAGCGAAACTACCATAAGAAATTTAAAACGAGTTGTATCACAAGATGCAAGTTTTATTGGTGAAAATTTATAATGAAGCAAAAATGCATAATGAAAGTTGTTGTAAAATAGATTTTAATTATATAGTAATAAAATGCCACAAAACTTGTATACGTAACGATAAATAAAAGCAACAACTTGGATAAAATAGTTATCGCTAACAAGTTAGCGACACCCAACTATAAGGGGTCGCCAAATAGTTTAGGATTTTATAGACAGTTGCTAAACACATTAGCACCACCTAGCTACAAGGGGTTGCCAAGTAGTCTAGGATTTAAGGTAGCGTTTGTTATGTAGTAATGACATGCGGAATGGAATGATTCATTACGTAGGAATGAAATAAGAGATGTTTGGTTGCACAATGGAATGGAATCATCCATTACACTCAGAATCTCATTCAATCAAAACCATTCCTTCCCACCCCCCCTTCTTTTTTTTCATTCCATTCCTCATTCAACCTACTTTCTCAACAACACCATCATCTAACAACAACCACTACCACCACCACCACCACTACCATAGCCACCACCATCATCTAACCACCACCGCCACCATCACCACCACCACCTCCGCCGCCACCACCACCTGACCGCCACCGTCGCCATCACCACCTCCACCACCACCACCTTACCACCAAAGCTACCACGCCACCATCGTCTCCATAGCCACGACAACCATTGTCACCATCGCCACCCGACCATAACCGCCACCACCACCATCACTGCCTGGCCACCACCACCGTCATCACAACCCTACCACTGCCATCACTTCTAATGCTACCATCGCTTGACCACCACCACCACAACCACCACCCCCGCCGCCTGACCGCCGCCACCACCACCACCACCGTCGCCACCACCACCACCATTTTCATCTCCAGAGCTACCACCACCATCGCCATTTCAGTTTTTTTTTTTGTTTTTTTTTGTAATGGAGTATATATATTGGGATAGAAATATTTTTATTATTTCTATTTCATTCATAAAAATTTTCGGATACCAAACAACATAAAGTAATTATTCATTTCATTCTCATATGTTAACAAAAAAAGACAAAGGAATGGTAATGATCCATTTCATTCCTTTGTCCATTCCATTCCTTCTTCCATTCCATTCCCCCTTCATTCCATTCCTTTCAACTAAACATACCCTAATAGTTATCGTTAATTGCATTACGTTAACGACACCTTGCCATGAGGGGTTGTCAAATGGTCTAGGATTTATAGTTCCACCATCCAAAAGCGATAAACACATAGGCAAATAAGCATGTAAGCATAGAAAACCAAATCGAGCAATTATTTAAGTAAAGTATACAATCACGTTTGTGGGTTTAAGATTCAAGTAGATAAAGCATTTAGTTTGATAGGTATGAAATGTCACCCCAAATCGAAAGATGGAAAACGGGGTATGAAAGTACTCACCTCGATTGACGAATCGGGAAAATAATAAATGATCGACATATAGAAAGCTTGTAAACGAAACGAACAAATCCGACTTGAAATCTATTTGAAAACGAAATAAAATATATTAATGAACTTGAAACCATAATGAAACTATACTGGAAACATTGGACAAGAAGGTTCGGTTGTTAATCGGATTACCGGTTAATTTGTTAATGATTAGGGACTCGTACTTAATTAATAATTTAAAAAAAATAATATTATTAATAATAAGGATAGAAATGATAATAATGATTTTAGAATAAGTTTTATATATATATATATATATATATATATATATAGATATAGATATAGATATATAAGGTAAAGATGATAATAATACATAATAATAATACTACCAGTTGAGTATTGTTGTTAAAACTAATAATAGTAACAACAATAATAAATATAATACCAATTACCTTCGTCGTTGAATACATTATTAATAGATTTAAGAATTTTACTAATAATTATTATTATTATGAAAATTATATGTGCCATATTAAAGATAATAATTAATACTTATAACATTGTAATTCTAATAGTATTAGTGATAAAAATGTAACTCGAGTATTAATGACGTGAAGCGACAACTAGGCCCGACATGGGTTTTGGTTCAATAAAAACAAGTGGATAATATTAACAGTAATAATAATAATAATAAAAACCATCTAGTTAATAATAATAATAATGTTAATAAATAAATGATAGAAATATGATTTTAATAATTAGTAATATGATCTTTATAAATAATAATAGCAACTTTAATATTTATAATAATAATGATAATAATAGTAAATATGATAATAATCGTTATAAATAATGAGTTTTATATATTAAATGGTTTTATACTAATTATACAACCTTTAACAACAATAACACAAAATCGGTTTTAACGGGGGACTCGAACTCGGGTCTTGACGAGACGACTCAAAAATCCAAATCCCGAAACACAATATGTTAACAAACCAATTCCATAATTTAAACAACAATTTAAAACCAAACTCGTTCTAATGTATATAACCAAATATATATAAAACCGGTTATTAACGAACTTAAATCCGATAATCGATATATGAAGTTTAATAACACTAACTGTTGGTGCATAATGTCATTAGTTCAGTATCTAGTGTTTTGTATGTGTCTGTAATCGTGTTAGATTGTTTGTTTTGGTTTTGAATATTGTTTTACACAAGTTCGCCTGTGATGTAGGCAAACTTGGAGACAAGCGAAGTTATGACAACTTCTCCTAGTATGTTAGGCGAAGTTGTCGAGGCTTATATATACCTCAACTTCGGCTTTGGTTTAATGAGGCTAAGGACGAACGTGTATTAGTGATTATAGATATCACGTGTTGAAGTGTTGCAATACAATCGTGTTTATTAGTATTGTAACGTATGTTTGTTTATCGGTTCAACATATTATCTATCTTACGCTCGTATCGTATTACGTGGGGATTCCGTACCCTCGTGTTACGAGATACTCCTGTGTAGATCCGGCTGGAACCTACAATTGGTATCAGAGCATTTGCTCGTGATTGTGTGGTTCGGGATTATCACACTGGTGTTAAGATCGTTCCGTTCGACTATTCGCGGAACGAGTTTACGTTGAAATACTTAGTTTTTGTGTCTTGCCCATCTCCCACCATCAAATATACCCCAAAACACCTTCGCATACCTCGCAATACATCCAATTAAAACCTGCAAAACCTCGTGTTCATCAGGCGAATTTGCCGTCATCTTACGTAGGGTTTAAGCGAACTTATAAGGTTTAAGCGAAGTTACTGTGAAAGCGAAGTTAAGCCCAAGCGAAGTTAAGCCCGAGCGAAGTTAACCCAAGCGAAGATAACTCAAGCGAAGTAATAATAACTTCGCTATCTGGTCACTGTTTAAATATATATATATATATATATATATATATATATATATATATACTTTCTTTGTATTTTGAGTCGTGTTTCTTCCAACTATGACTTCAATAAACATTACAGAACTGGTAAAAATGGAGGTTGAAGCCGGTTCAGCAACTAAAGCTCCAAAAATGCTTAAGGGTACCGATTTCGTTGCTTGGAAAGATCGGTTTGAACAGTATGTGAAGTATCAAGATGCTAAGATGTGGGTTTGCATTCAAGAAGGATACATTCCACCAACATCCTTTTTGAAGGTCGTGAACAAATTAAGAAGTACAGTAAGATGGAAGAGGAGGAAAAGAAAATGTATGAGGGAGAGAGTAAAGCTCATGCAGCAATAACAATGGCTCTTCTACAAGAGATTCTTCATACCTTCAAGAAGTACAAAACTGCTAGAGAGCTATGGGAAGCACTAGAAAATAGATATGAAGGTAATGTGGGGATACGTGCTTCCAAGACAAAGCTGCTAAAAACCCAATTCTCTGTATTCAAGTATTTGAAAAATGAATCACTTGACGATATCATCACAAGATATTATCACTTGATGACCGAACTTAGTAATTACTCCATTGAATACAAGGAAGAAGAGATAGTAGAGAAACTTCTTGATGCTCTTCCACTGAAATGGGAAATGTACACTGTTCTGATGAGAGAAGATAAAGACTTTGCCAAGATTGATTTGGAAACAACGGTCTATAAGTTACGAAATTTTGAACTTCACATGGTTCGGAAGGAGACACCAACTGATCAGGTTCAGGATCCGGGAATGTATGGTGCGAAAGTCACTCCAAGCCAAGTTCAAAATCAGAATCCTCTGCCTACTACTCAAAGGGAGAATCAAACTCAAACTCAACTCGTGATGGTCATGTGATTCTCAATATGGATGGCGACGTATGTTTCGTAGCAGGAGGTAGTAATCCTTCAAAACCTCAAGCCACAACTGGAAATTTCTCGTCAAATGTTCCAAGCTACAACTACTCACAGATGCCCATGAGTGTTAAATCAGCTGAACAACAGTTTTCTCTATATGCATCATTCATTGCATCTTATGAGAACTACATCAAAGGTAAAATAGTCGACCCTGCAACTTTGGATGAAGACTATGATCAGATCGATGCTGATGATTTGGAAGAGATGGACCTGCAGTGGCAGATGGCTATGATAGTAAGAAGGGTAAAGAGATTCATGAAGAAAACGGGTAGAAAGTTCGTTGGAGAAAGACCAGGGTTTGATAAATCAAAGGTTCGATGTTACAACTGTCAACAAAATGGTCACTTTGCTAAGGAATGTACAAATGAGAGAGTCGAACGAAGTCAGAACAGGCCTACACAACAGAATGGGGGAGGTAGTGAGAATAGGGCTATGGTATTTAGACAGAATGGTGGATACAACTGGAATATACAAGTTGAGGAAGTGTTCGAACAGGCTAATTTGGTAAACATGGAAACTGGAGGAAGTGAAAAGGAGACGGGAGAAAATCAAGCATATATAGCAGAAGTGAACGATCAGCTCTCTGAGATAAGTTCTGAACTTCATTGTGAACAATGTGAAAATCTATCTGAACAATTGAAAACAATAATTGATCAGTTTGTTAGTTTGGACACACAATTTAAAACCTTAAAAGAAGATCATCACTATACTAAAACTAGAGAAAACAGTTACTCGGTAAAAATAAAAGCTAGTGAAAAGGATATCAGAAGTCTTAAAGCCAGTCTAGCTGAAAAAATACAAGTAATTGATCTTAGTTATGAAGTGTTAGAAGAAAAAACCAAACTAATTGCTGAAAAAGATAAACAGATAGCTGATTACCAGGTAAAAGTGGTAGAACTAAACAGAAAAATTAATAATTTAGAAATTCATCAGCAATGCTAGATCACATCATAAGTGTTCAACGTTCCCCGGTTAACAAAGAGGGAATTGGATTTTCTGAAGTTCCACCACCGTATAACAATAACTATACTTATAATCCTAGTAATCAGCAACCTGCGAATGTTGAGATTAGTCAGACAGTTCCAATCAAAATTTCTACTAAAGAACCTGAAGTTAATAAGAGCGAGACGAGCAAGTCAAGTTCTAACGTTGCGATCTCTGTCCCTAGCTCTGTCTCATCAAATTCGGACAAGTCATCCGAATTGGGTGAGATAAAAGAAGAGGTAGTGTTACTAAAACGTGGGGAGGAATATAAGCCCGATGAAAAGAACTCTTCCCTAAATCCGTTTGTCCCACCATATGTTACACAAACGGGTAGTAATGCAACCTCGACATCTGCAACAACTGTTGAAACGAAAGTTGAAAACAGAAGTTGTTTCAGATGCAATCAAGTAGGACACCTTATTGCTGATTGTCCTCTAAACCAGAGAAAATTTAGAGGTATGGGGCCTCCGAAAACTGAGAATACAACGAATATTAATTATGATACTGGTAAGAATGCGAACACACCAAATTTCAGACATTGGACTAATCAAAGATTTCAAAGAAATCGGTCTCATTTTTCCCAGCTAACTACCAAACCAACAATTATAATTCAGTTAATTCACTAAGGTTTGGATGGCCTCGTAGCCAATCCTCTAGAAGGTTTCCTTTCAGAACTTACAGAAATCATCCTCAAACTGACTTTGGGCAACCAAAGTACTGGATGCCGATCAACAGATTTAATCGACCCAAGACCAGTAGGTCTTGGGTCCCCAGATTTTAATCTATTTCTTTAATTGTGCAGGAATAGTCAAACAGGGCTGTAAACAATATGTGGGTTGTTGACAGTGGCTGTTCCCGGCACATGACTGGTAACAAGAATTTGTTACGTGACTGGAAATCTGTTCAAGGAGGAAGGGTTAGTTTCGCTGGAGAGAGTGGAGGTAGAATCAGTGGTATTGGAACTATGACAAATGGAAGAATGAAGTTAGAGAAGGTGAATTTTGTGGAAGAGTTGAAGCATAACTTGTTGAGTTTGTCTCAGATTTGTGACAAAGAATACACAGTGCATTTTACTAAAAATGAGGCAATCATTCTTTATCCTGGTTACAAGATACCAGAGGCCTGGGTGGTGATGAAAGTTCCATGAGAAAAGAACACGTATGTAATGGATATGAGGTCAACAGAAGTGTCATGTCTTCTGTCAAAGGAAACTGAGTCTGAGTCAGAGTTATGGCATCGAAGAATGGGACATATACATCTTCGCAAAATGAATTACATTGTCAAGAATGTGCTGGTGCTTGGTGTTCCCTTGAAGAATTTTAACTTTGAAGATCAATGTTTGTCGTGCAAGAAAGGATAGCAACACAAAAAACCTCATCACTTCAAGAAGGTTAACTCAATTGTCAGTACCCTAGACCTACTCCACATGGATCTCTTTGGTCCCGTGAATGTAAAGATTCTAGGTGGAACGTCATACTGCTTGGTTGTAACCGATGATTACTCTCGATACTCTTTGCTATACTTTCTGAAGGCAAAAGATGAGACAGTTCAGTTGGTAATTAACTTGGTTACCAAGGTTGAAAATATTGTTGGGAGAAAGGTTAAGTACATCAGGAGTGATAATGGTACAGAGTTCAATAACTATCAGATGGAGATGTTCTGCTTACAGAAAGGGATAGAACATCAGTACAGCGCCCCGTATACTCCGCAACAAAATGGGGTAGCTGAGAGGAAGAATAGAACGCTAATCGAAGGAGCCAGAACCATGCTGGTAGATGCTAAACTTCCCGTGGTGTTCTGGGCTGAAGCTGTTGCCACAGCCTGTTATATCCTTAATCGTGTTTTAACTGTTAAAAGATTAAATAAAACTTGTTATGAACTTATGCATGGTAGAAAGCCAAACTTGAATGGTCTCGAACCTTTCGGGTCCCCATGTTCGATACTAAAGACAAACTCAAAATTTGGTGAGAAAGCCGACAAAGGTATTTTAGTCGGATATGTTGTTGGGACTCCCAACAGAAGAGTCTTTAATTTATCGAACAACAAGGTTAAGGTGGTATGTAACACTGACATTACGAGTTACAAATCACCAAGGCCTAGCATGGGACCCGCTGAAGCTTTCGACTATGATAAACTGTTCAAATTTTTTAATATGCCTTACTTGGATTTTGCAGAAGTTGATGAGAAAATTGCTTCACAGATTCTGTATGACGAGGAGGAAAATATTGTGCAACGTCCGCGATACGATGAAAGTCAACCTTCCTCGTCAAGTGCTGTTGATACTCCTGCTGCCTCTACTGAAGAAGAATTCTACAATCCATTTCACTCTCAACATCAATCACCCACTGATGAACTTTCTTTGAATTTAGAAAACAATCTGGAAGTCGGTCTGGTTCAGACTACTAGAGTTCACAAAAATCACCCTTTGGAGAACGTGATAGGTAATCTGTCTGACGGTGTTCAAACAAGAAGAAGTTTGGATGAACACACATGTGTTTACGCGAGCATTAAAGACATGGGTATCATAAATGAATGCTTGTACACCTGCTTCATCAGCCAGATTGAACCGAAGAATTATCAAATGGCTCTAAAGGATAGCTCGTGGGTCGAAGCCATGCAAGAAGAATTAGCACAGTTTGAGAAGATGGAAGTATGGAAATTAGTTGAAAAACCACAGAATGTAATTGCTGTCGGTACAAAGTGGGTGTTTAAATGTAAGAGAGATGAGAAAGGGATAATCATACGGAACAAGGCAAGACTGGTAGTAAAAGGGTTTAATCAGCAAGAAGGAATCGACTACAATGAAGTATTTGCTCCTGTGGCAAGATTGGAGGCAATTCGACTATTTTTGGCATTTGCTGCACACAAAGAGATGAAAGTGTTCCAGTTAGATGTGAAAAGTGCCTTCCTTAATGGTAAAGTCAATGAGGTGGTGTATGTTGAACAACCTCCGGGATTCCCTGACCCAGATTTTCCTGATCATGTGTACAAACTGAGTAAAGCTTTATATGGGCTACATCAGGCCCCTCGTGCCTGATACGCAACCTTGTCCGATTACTTGCTTGAAAATGGGTTCGAAAGAGGAAAGATCGATAGCACGCTGTTTGTCAAGAGAAAAGGGGGAGATTTTCTACTCGTTCAAGTCTATGTGGACGACATCATTTTTGCTGCATCAAAAGTCGCCATGTGTCAGGAATTTGAAGCAGTCATGAAAAAGAGGTTTGAAATGAGCGACAAGGGCGAATTAACTTTCTTTTTGGGATTGCAGGTAGATCAGAAGAAAGATGGGATGTTGATTCATCAAACAAAGTATGTCCATGATGTGCTCAAACGCTTCAATATGGACGATAGCACCCCATTTGATACTCCAGTTAGCGTCAACCACAAACTGGGTGCTGATTCTGACAGTGATGAAGACGTTGATCCCACCCAATATCGAGCAATCATAGTTCTTTAATGTATCTAACTGCATCTAGACCTGATATTATGTTTGCAGTTTGTCTTTGTGCTCGTTTTCAGGCAAGCCAGAAGGAATCTCACATGAAGGGAGTGAAGAGAATATTGCTGTATCTCAAAGGCAAGCCTAAGTTGGGATTGTGGTACACGAAAGGGGGAGAACTAGAATTGGTAGCTTACACAGATTCTGACTATGGAGGTTGCAATCAGAACAGGAAGTCAACAACCGGTGGATGTCAGTTTCTGGGAGGAAGATTGGTGTCGTGGCAGTGCAAGAAGCAGACCTCAGTAGCCATTTCCACCTGCGAAGCAGAGTACATGGCAGCATCAAACTGCTGCTCCCAGGTTCTATGGATATAACAGCAATTGCGCGATTACGGTCTGACTTTCACTCAAACTCCTATTTGCATTGATAACACTGCTGCAATCTCAGTAACTAACAATCCCGTCAAACACAGCAAAACTAAACACATTGACATTCGTCATCATTTTATACGGGATTGTGATGAGAAGAAATTAATTGTGCTTGAAAAGGTTGATTCTTTGGATAATTTCGCCGATCTTTTTACTAAAGCGTTTGACCGATCCCGTTTTCAAAATCTTGTTGAGCTTAATGGGATGATCAATCCCGAATAACCTTGTTTTCCTTTTATTTAAAAAAAACATCACTATCGCTTAAAATTATGTCGGTTGCTTAAGTTTGAAGGACACATCTTCGGATATGTTTGGTCCTCACTTCTACTAGTAGATTATGAGGATAGCCATTAACCAGATGACTGAAAGTGATCGGGGCGGTTTATGATGCGTTTTTATTCTTTCGCTGAAAAATAGTCGTTCATACTTAGTTAGAAGGACACATACTCGTATGTGGTTGGTCCAGCTGATCCAATGGATCTTCAGGATAGCCGTTTACCTGAAGACTTTGACTTGATCGGGGCGATAGAATTTAAATTTTTTTTGGGGAGATGATATAAATTTTCAAGTCTATAACTTCGTAAGAAGTTTCAATACAATGTTTAAAAGAAAATTGATCCAACCATGGAAAGTGATAGAAAAACTAATTCTGTGTGCTTAACTGGTGAAGTTATTAGGCCTAAAAGACTCTAGAACATCCATTGTATGTTATGGTAGCTTACTATGGTGCGTAAAAGTAGAAGTGATACAAACTAAATCTCCTCGATTTAATGTGGAGAATCATTCTGAGTTGTGCATGTCTCCATATACATCTTTCCGATTGAAAGGCAGAAAAGTGATTACCCAGTCATACACGAGCCCGTGAGTGTTCTGATTCCCGAGAAGATGGTGTGTCAAGTACCTGCAGTGATCCAGATTCGGGACTTGCAGTTGTCTATTATTTGAAGGTGTATTAATATCTTTATTAAAAAAAAACATATATGTTGTTGAGCCTTCTGAAGCTTATGATGTTTCAAATATCAATCAAGAGGCAAGAAAGAGAACGGGAAGAAGACTCTAAAGATCGATATGTACTTACTGTTTAATCAGACACTACGGGTCGAGGTCAACTCGGGGTGACTTGGGGAACGCCAATTACGCTTTGAGAATAGATAGGAGGCATCACAATCTCTCAAGTGATGTCCATCTAAAGTTTGAGCTTAATTGAACCTAATCCGTATCACAGAAGCGATGAAAACCATACTAAGTTTTATACCTGCTTACAACCTGTTTCTTTATGTCATAATACCGCTGAACATGAATCTATGTGACAACCACTTAATTAATATGATTCCTGTTCGGATCTTTTCTAAAACATGCAGGTTCTCGTCAAGACTGAAATTTGATCCCGTTTATTTAATTACTAAAATTTTCATTGCATATTTTGTTTTATGGTTTAAAACTTGGTTACTTGGTTCTTAAAAGCCAGTTGCATTTTGATCAGATTTATAAGGTTTGTTTGTAAATTAAAATAGGCAAGGTAAAGAGGCGAAGTTGACCACCTGGTTGACCTTAAGCGAAGTTATTGATAAGCTGTTTAGCAGCGAAGTTGTCACAGGGGCAAAGTTACCCTTAACTTCGCCCATGTATTTTCAGACCTATATAAGGGGTCAACTTGGTCAAACACTTTACAAACTTTCAAACACCAGGCGAACTTATACCCACACTCCGAACCTCGGCGAACTTGATCCTTGAATCGAACCTCATTTTTATCTATTTCTTGTCCGTGATAAAGGTGTGTAGGATCAGTTTATCCTATAATTCATATTAATGGTGTTAATCGAACCTTGAAATGATCATCTGTTTGCGTCGTTTCAGTTACAGGCGAAGTTAGGGTTTAGGTGAAGTTGTTCTCAACTTCGCCCTAGGTATAACTTCGCCTGATCAAGTTTGTTTTAATTCATTTAGTCTGGAATGTTCTCAGGCGAAGTTAGGATTAGGCGAAGTTATATTCAACTTCGCCGTAGGTTTAACTTCGCCTGCTCAAGCTTATATTATTTAAAAGTTCTGGTTTGTTCTAAGGCGAAGTTAATGTTTAGGGCGAAGTTGTACTCAACTTCGCCATATGGTTAACTTCGCCAGCACATTAGATGTTATCATAACTTCGCTCATGGTAACAGGCGAAGTTATTATCTGCTACGTCAATGCTCTAACTTAGACCGTTTGTTGTGCAGATATGGCTGCTGTGGCAGGGGCTGGTGTGCTGGTGGTGACGAAGGTGGTGACAACAACCGACAGTTCTTTCCGGGTCACAACATGTATATCACTTTGGATCCGGATGCTAGTGGTATCGACGACTATCGCGAGATCATATCCTTCCTTGTTCGCTCACGTATTTTTCATGCCATCACTACTACTCTCCCCATTTCTCTACCAAATATTGAGGACTTTTGGTGAACAGTAGAATATGACTGTAGAGTTAATCCTCCAGTTATGCGTGCTACAGTGAACAATCAGGTGATACAGTTCTCGGTAGATCAAATAAGGGTCGCTTTGCAGTTCGGGGCTGAAACTACAGATGATCCAACAAATTTTCCGGCTCCATTCAGAGATGGTGTGTTTCTACGCATGGGTTATTCGGGTCCATTGGGTGACACTCAAAGGTTGAAAGGGATTTTTATTGGATCAGTGGCGTTTTCTGATGCACGTGATGATAGTGTGCATGTCGGGTCGTAAGGTTGGTACAGACGGTATGGGGGCAACGATGCAATCTGCAATGACAGCCCTGACTTACAACAAGCCATACAGCTTTAATCAGATGGTGTTTTATGAAATTGATCATCAGAGACGCGCGGTCGCCAGGGAAAGATTTTTAATGTACCCGAGATTTTTACTAATGATGTTTGAATCATGTAGCACCTACGCTGCCTCAACGATGTCTTATTCGTTATGTTGAGAGTGTAAGTAAGAGAATATTTGCGCAATGTAGGTCGTCAAGTGCTCGTAGCAAACCAGAGCTTCGTCCACGACACACAGCATTGTTTGGTTATTTGGTGAACCCTGCTTATATTGCTCCTCTAGGAGATGAATTTCGTGACCCGGCACTGCAACAGGCTGATGTTCCTCAACCACCTGTACAGCAAGCACTACCTGCTGATCCTGTTGCAGCTCCGGAAGAACAGGTCGATCTTGAAGCAGCCTTTGGTGGCCAAGGGTTCTTTGACATGGAACAAATTGATCCAGCTGCT
Source organism: Bidens hawaiensis (assembly GCF_021521415.1). NCBI lineage: Eukaryota > Viridiplantae > Streptophyta > Magnoliopsida > Asterales > Asteraceae > Bidens > Bidens hawaiensis. The sequence goes on along the minus strand of NW_027505330.1, from coordinate 61,536 downwards.
GAGGTTCGAGCCCCAGTAGCTGAGGCATCTGGTGTGAATGTATCGATGGTAGCTACGTCTGTAGCAGATTCTGAGAGAACCGACTTTGACTCCTCCACTGATGATATTGCTGAAGCACAACAGATTCTGTTCAGACAAGAAAGAATACATGGCAAGAGAAAGAAAGACTCGGATGACAGTGAATCTGACTATGAGGAGGAGTTAGACAAGTTGGTACGAAGATCGAAAAAGGTCAGAACTGGTGAGAGTTCAGGAGTTGGTGAAAGCTCAAGGTTTCTCTCCACCCTCGTTATCTGGTATGTCTATGGTTCCTGCTTCAATGACTGTGATAGTACCGATCACCTCAAGTGTTCCCGTGGTGACAACGTCATCATTATTTGGTATTCCACCAACCACGTTTTAGTTTTCTGCTCCAGAGATAGTCTCCTTGCCACCTCCTACTGTTACTCCATCGGAGGTTGTTGCAAGATTTGTTGAGTCAACGTTGGTAGCTACTACGGGGTTATCGGTCACAATACCACCCGCGGTTACTGTTCAGCCTGCTTCTGATACTCCAGCCAGTTTGGGAATACCTCCACCTTAAGCTCAAGACGTTTCTCACATGCGTTTTGATATTGATGCTACCTTGTGTGATTCTGAAAGGATAGCTGCTCTTGAACGGGTAGTTTCTGAACAGTCAAGAATCAATCTAATCCAGACTCAAGCTATCCAGCGACTTGTAGCAGAAAATCAGATCCAATCGTCCCTCCTTGTTGAGCACGGTAAACTATTTGATGCTCTAAAACAGTTCTTAGCATCTCAGGGGGAGACGAGCTGCAAGGGCGACGAGTTGAGAACCAAGAAGAGTCAAGATATAGAAGATGATCCCAATGCATCGAAAGGTGCAGGTGGTGAGTTGCCAAGAACCAAACAAACTCTTGGGACTTCCACATCTCAGGGGGAGTCAACTGGTACGGCAGGTGGATCAGGTGGTGAAAATGTTGTGGTTGTTGATGATGAGGAAATGTTGGGTGATGATGATGTGGGTGATGATGATGTGCTAACTATTGAGGAGATTGAAAAGATAGGAGAACATATTGTGATTGATAGTGAGATAGAAGAAGGTGAGATTGTAGATGATAGTGTAGAACATGATATTCCAGACGTTGACAAGGTGAATGTGAGTCAAGATATGGATGTGTCAGATGAGTCTGAGTGGGAAGAACAGCCGAGATGGAAAGAAGGCTACGCTCAGTGGTTTGTTAAGACAAAGAAGCCAGTGGTTCCAACAATGTTCAAAAAGAGTTACAATATCAAAGGGTATGCTGAGTCGAAGAAAGGTATTATTTACTGGCTGTATGATGAGCAGTTAAAGTTATTTGTGATTAAACGCTTTGATGGGATTCAGTATTTTAAGAGGACGTTGAGATCTCTCAATACCTTGCCTGAGTGTGAGGTGAAGGATTTGGCTAGATTGAGATTGATTAATAGGAGTGATGACAATATGGCCAGAATAATTGGGAAGATTGTGTGGAAAGAAAGTGTGAAAGAGAAGAAGTTTGAGTTGTTAAAGCCTCAGAAAGGGAAGTTAGTTGAAGATAAGGAAAGGGGAATGCGAGCTGATGGCAAACCTTGGATGGTGATGAAATATAAGCCGATTCGGTGTTTGAAAGAAGTGCCGATGAAGATAATGCCCAAGGATGTTTTAAAGAGTCTCAAGTGGTGGTACGTTGATAGCCAAACAACTGAAGCTGTTATGGAAGATGAAGACGAACAGGAAATTCTGAGAGTGTATGATCCCATGGATTTGGTAAATTTGTCTCAAGCTGATTTGCAGGTACTAAACGATAAGAAGATATTCTACATTCCTGCGTGGAAATTCACAATTGGTATCAGAGCTTTTGCTCGATTGTGTGGTTCGGGATATTCACGCGGGTGTAGAAATCGTCCCGTTTCGACTATTCGCGGGACGTGTTTTCTGTGTTTTTGAGTCAATCTTACCTCCTACCACAGTATTCAAGCCTTTGCACCGTCAAAAACCTCGTAAAATCCAGATTTCAGATCTGCAAAAACGTCCGTGTTCATCAGGCGAAGTTGCCGTCACTGTTCGTAGGGTTTCAGCGAAGATATAAGGTTAAGCGAAGTTATCCACAACTTCGCCTACCTTCTCAAGTTCGCCTAACTCAGCGAAGTTCTCTACAACTCCGCCTACCTCCTAAGTTCGCTTACCTTAAGCGAAGTTAATCATCTGCGAAGTTAATCATCAGCGAAGTTCTTCAGCGAAGTTATCCGTAACTTCGCCTACAGTGCTTTAAAAAAAAAAAAAATTAATTTTTCGGGTTTCTTACTTTTCGAGAAAGATGTCGTCGATTAACATCTCTGAGTTAGTAAAGATGGAAGTTGAAGCAGGGTCAGCTACTAAGGCCCCAAGATTGCTGAAGGGAACCGATTTCGTTGCATGGAAGGATCGGTTCATACAATACGTCAAATACCAGGATGCGAAGATGTGGGTATGCATCCAGGATGGTTATATTCCACCAGTTATGGAGTATGAAGGTCGTGATCAAATCTAAAAGTATAGCAAAATGGAAGAAGAAGAGAAAAAGATGTATGAGGCCGAGAGCAAGGCTCATGCTGCTATTACTATGGCTCTTCCACAAGAGATCCTTCATACGTTTAGAAAGTATACGTCAGCAAGAGAGCTTTGGGAAGCTCTTGAGAACTGATTTGAAGGGAACGTAGGAATCCGTGCTTCAAAGATAAAATTGCTCAAAACCCAGTTTTCAGTCTTCAAGTATTTGAAGAATGAATCTTTAGATGATATTATCACTCGATATTACCATCTGATGACTGAATTGAGCAACTATTCAATTTCCTACCGAGAAGAAGAAATAGTTGAGAAGCTTCTAGATGCTCTCCCGCCAAAATGGGAGATGTACACCGTGCTGATGAGGGAAGACAAAGACTTTCCCACATATGATCTAGAAACAGCAGTCAACAAGCTCAGAACCTTTGAGCTTAACATGGTCAGAAAAGAGACACCTACGGATCAGGTTCAAGATCCAGGTATGTATGGAGCTAAAGTCAACACTAGCTCAGGATCGAAGACTGAATCTGCTGCCTACTACTCGAAGGGAGAGTCGGGCGCAAACTCATCACATGAGGGGCATGTGTCAGTCAACACAAATGGTGATGTTTGCTATGTAGTAGGTGGATCGAGTGGTTCTCAACCCCAGGTAAGCAAGAGTAGTTGCTCTCCAAGTATTCCCAGCTACAACTACTCCAAGATGCCTATGAGTGTCAAGTCTGCTGAAGAGCAGTTTGGTCTCTATGCTTCTTTCATTACTTCCTATGAGAACTACATTCAGGGGAAGATTGTTGATCCAGCTATGTTGGATGAAGACTATGACCAGATAGATGCTGATGATATGGAAGAAATGGATCTACAATGGCAGATGGCCATGATCGTGAGAAGAGTGAAAAAGTTTATGAATAAGACCGGAAGAAAGTTTGTCGGAGGAAGGCCAGGGTTCGACAAGTCGAAGGTAAGATGCTACAATTGTCAGCAAAACGGTCACTTTGCAAAGGAATGCAGGAATGAGCGTGTGGAACGAAGTCAGGGAAGGTCTACACAGCATAGTGAGGGTAGAAAAGATTATAGTGCCATGATGTCCAGAGAAGATGGTGAATACAACTGGAACCTGCTGTCTAAAGAAACTTTTGAGCAGGCAAATTTGGCGAAGGTTGAAACTGAAGAAAGTGAGAAGGTTACCGTAGAAGAAAAAGCTCTCATGGCAGATGTTAAAGACCAGCTCTCCGAGGTATGTTCTAAAACTACATGTTCTAAATGTGAAAACTTGTCTGAGCAATTAGCAACTATAACCGATCAGTATGTTAGGTTGGATGCTGAATTTAAAACCCTAAAAGAAGATCATCATTTTACAAAAGCACGAGAAAATAGCTATAGAGTCAAAATAAAAGCTTGTGAAAAAGATGTTAAAAGTCTAAAAACAAAACTTGCTGAAAAAATTGAAGTAATTGATTTAAGCTATGAAGTTTTGGAAGAAAAAACCAAACTAATTGCTGATAGAGAAAAACAGATTGCTGATCACCAGGTAAAAGTGGTGGAACTGAATAGAAAACTAGAGCAGTTCAGAAATTCCTCTGCTATTCTTGATCACCTTGTTAGTGATCAAGGTTCCTCTGCTAAGAGAGGAGGAATTGGTTATCATGAGGTTCCACCACCTTATAATCACAATTACACTTTTAACCCTAGTGTTCAAAAATCTGTTGACTTTGAGGTTGCTCAGACAGTACCAGTTAAAGTAACTTGTAAAAAACCAAATGTTAGTGGAGGCGAAACAAGTTCGCCTGTTTCAAGTGTTAAAATTTCTGATCCAAGTCCAGTCTCATCGGATTCGGATAAGTCATCCGAGTCTGGTAAGGCAAAAGAGGAGGTGGTATTACCCAATGGTGGAGAGAAAGATAAGACGAATAAAAAGAGTACTCCACTAAACCCGTATGTACCACCATATGTGAGACAAACGGGGGGTAATAAAGCCTCGGCATCTAAAACACCAGTTGATAAAAAAGTTGAGCATAGGTGTTGTTTTAGGTGTAATAAATTAGGACATCTTGTTGCAGATTGCCCTCTGAAGCAGCGATTCAGAGGTGTGAGGCCTACTACAACTGAGAATAAGCCTAATTGCAATTATCATACTGCTAAAAATGAAAACCATTCAAAATTCAAAAATGTGACTAATTCAGGTTTTTATAGAAACAAATCTCAGTTTTACACTGCTAATAACCAAACCACAAGCTATAATTCTTTCAATTCACTAAGGTTTGGAAGGCCTCACAATCAATCTACAAGGAGGTATCTTAGTAGGACTTACAGGAATTATCAAGGTACTAACTTTGAAAAGCCAAAGTTCGGGATGTATAGATCCAAGACCAATTGGTCTTGGGTCCCTAAATTCTAATCTTTTGCTTTATTGTGCAGGAACAGTTGAACAGGGCTGCCAACAATCTTTGGGTTGTGGATAGCTGCTGTTCCCGGCACATGACGGGTAACAAATACTTGTTACACGATTTGAAACCTGTTCAAGGAGGGAGAGTGAGCTTTGCCGGTGAAAGTGGAGGAAAGATTACAGGAATGGGAACGGTGTCGAACGGAAAGATGACATTGGAGAAAGTTAACTTTGTCGAAGAATTGAAGCACAATCTGCTGAGTGTGTCGCAGATTTGTGATAAGGAGTACACCGTACATTTCACAAAGAATGAAGCAATTGTGTTACATCCTGGTTTTCAGATACCAGAGGAGTGGATTGTGATGAAGGCTCCACGTGATAGGAATACGTACATTATGGATATGAGGTCGACTGAAATGGCCTCGGAAGAATCATGCCTTTTGACAAAAGCGAGCGAATCGGAGTCCGAATTGTGGCATAGGAGAATGGGACACATTCATCTTCGGAAGATGAACCACATTGTCAAGAATGGGCTTGTGCTGGGCGTTCCCTTGAAAAATTTCAATTTTGAAGACAAATGTCTACCGTGCAAGAAGGGAAAGCAGCACAAGAAATCCCATCACACCAAGAAGGTCAATTCAATTGCCAGTACCCTGGAATTGCTTCACATGGATCTCTTCGGTCCCGTGAATGCAAAAAGTCTAGGAGGTACTTCATACTGCTTGGTGATCACTGATGACTACTCACGATACTCGTGGGTATATTTCCTGAAATCAAAAGATGAAACGGCTCAGATGGTGAAGAATTTGATTACCAAAGTTAAGAACGTTATGGATAAAAGGGTTAAGTTCATCAGAAGTGACAATGGAACGGAGTTCAAGAATTTTGAGATGGAGATCTTCTGCCTTCAGAAAGGGATTGAACACCAATACAGTGCTCCGTATACACCGCAACAGAATGGAGTGGCTGAAAGGAAGAATAGAACGTTAATTGAAGGAGCCAGAACAATGCTGGCTGATTCGAAGCTTCCTGTGGTGTTTTGGGCTGAAGCTGTTGCTACAGCCTGTTATGTTCTGAATAGAGTCTTAACTGTTAAAAGACTTGGTAAAACGTGTTATGAGCTTATGCATGGGAGAAAGCCCAACTTGAGTGGTCTTGAACCATTCGGGTCCCCTTGTTCGATTTTAAAGGCAAATTCTAAATTTGGTGAAGTAGCCGATGAAGGAATCTTAGTCGGTTATGTTGTTGGGACTCCCAACAGACGTGTCTTTAATACATCGACCAGCAAGGTTGAGGTGGTGTGTAACACCGATATCACAAGTTACCAACCGCCAAAACCAAGCAACGGACCTGCTGAGTTTTTCGACTATGTTAAACTTTTTAAGTCTTTTAACATACCGTATTTGGAGATTGCTGAAGAAGAAGAGAGAGTTGCTACGAAGATGATCCTTGATGAGGAAGAAAATCTATTGCAAAGACAGCTGATCTGTAGGTTCCTAGACGGATCGTACACGGGATGTCGCTAACAACGCAGGTGCGGAATCCCTGCGTGGGTAGATACGAGTGTAGAGTATGTAGAGATCGAACACGAAAGCAATAAACCAACCACGTTATATTAATAACAACCACGTGACCCGAGGTCACTGTTACAGACTATGACACGAACACGTTCACTGAACAACTGAAACAAACCCTAAAAACTTTTTCTTGTAAACTGTTCGCTGAACAGTATATAAACACGACAACTTCGCCACAGGCGAAGTTGTCAATAACTTCGCTGATTCAACAAGTTCGCCATAGCGAACTTGTTGACAACTTCGCGTTTTACATAACTAAACATAAACAAAACATAATTACATTACAGACTCGATTACAAATTGCTAGACTATGAACTACTGACACATGTACCAACAGACTCCCCCTTGGCAGTAGCTTCATATCTTGATCTTCAAATCTTGAGTCTTGTAATCTTTCATCTCTACGCGTGCGCCCCTTCTCTAACACATACCGACACCACCCGTTGATATTTCCTAGCTTGATCCTTCCAAGCAGGAATGTAGAAGATCTTCTTCTCGTTGAGCGCCTTCAGATCAGCCTTCGATAGATTAACAAGATGCATCTATCATGTCTTCAACATCATCATCATTATCAACTGCTACAACATCGTCACCAGCTGCATTTGTAGACTCCCCCTCAGTTGTGGAAGCCCCAAGAGCCTGAGAGGTTCTTGGCAGCTCACCACCTGCACCTTCTGGTGCATTGGGATCATCGTCATGATCTTCTCTTCGTTTAGTCCTCAACTCATCACCCCTACACGTCTTCTCCCCCTGAGATGCCAAGAATTCCTTGAAGGCATCTATAATTTTACCGTGTTCTACCAGGAGGGCTGCTTGTAGTCGATTGGATTCCACTAGGCTCTGAATGGTCTTTGTCTGATCAGCAACAATCCGCTCTAGTGAAGTAATCCTCTCGGAATCTGAAGTAGGCGTTGGAGTTGGCGGGACATCAGCAGAAGTGACCGCAGGTGGTACACTTGGTAACCCTGCAGTAGAAGTGATTGTCGACTCCACAAATCGTGCAACTACCACCGGTGGATTAAGCGGTTGGGGTGGTAGGGACACAATTGCTGGGGCCGACGTCTCGACCGCTGTAACCTGTGCTGTAGTAGTAATAAGAGACATACCAGACAAGGCAGGTGGAGCAAAACGTACTAGCCTTGAAGATTCTCCAGCTCCCGAACCTATACCTCTCTGTTCTCTTCTTGAACGTCTAAGCACAATCTGCACTGCCTCCTCTTCATCAACTTCTTCCTCATCCTCGTTTTCCGTTCTCGGTCTCTTTCCCGTAGTCCGTTCCCGAGACACCATAAGTCTTCTTGCCTCAGCAAACGTCTCGTCTAGATCAGAGTCAGCTACCGAAGTAGCTGCTCTGGTAACATCCATAAATTGAGGACCCGAAACATCCATATCAAACACACCATGTACGCCAAAGGCAGCATTAAGATCAACGTCTTCAGCAGTAGACACAGCATGAGATACAGTAGCTGGCACAGCAGCAGAGGCAACAGTAGAAACCACAGGCGCAGCTGATACAGCATGAGGTGCTGCCGCCTGATGTGGTTGGGGGTCTCTGAACTCGTCCCCTCCTGCAGGAACATACTCCGGGTTGATGAGATACCCGAATAAAGGAGTATGCCTGAGACGCAGCTCAGGCTTGCTACGAGTGCTCGAGGTGCGGCACTGAGCAAAGATACGTTTCGTCACGCATTCTACGTATCTTATTGGGCGTCTCTGTGGCAGCGACGGAGCGACATGATTTAAAATCATCTGTAAGAAACGAGGATACATAGTGAATCGCTCGCGCGCCACAGCCCTTCGCTGACGATCAATCTCGTAAAAGATTAGCTGACTGAATGAATATCTGCGGTTGTAAGTCAGCGCTATCATGGCCGACTGCATCGTCGCGCCCATCCCTTCTGTTCCTGCCTTCCTGCCGGACATGCATACTATTAAAACATGCATCAGGAAGCGCCACTGATCTAGCAGAAACCCTTTCCTCCTCTGCGAGTCCCCCAGCGGACCCGAATAACCCATCCTCAAATAAGCTCCATCCCGGAAAGGAGCTACGAACTCCGTTGGGTCATCTCTAGTTTCTTCACCGAACTGCAGAGCCAACCGTATGTCTTCCGAGGAAAACTGTATGTTGTGACCATTTACGGTTGCTCGCATCACCGGAGGCTCAGGCCTGCAATCGTAGTACACTGTCTGCCAAAAGTCTTCAATGTTAGGCAGAGAAATAGGCAGTGTATTTGTCAGCGCGTGAAAGACTCTTGATCGCAGGAGAAACGTAATAATCTCCCTGTAGTCTTCGACGCCTCGTGCGTCTGGATCTAACGTGATGTACTGGTTATGGGCTGGAAAGAATTGTCGTTGCTCATCACCATCATCACCACCAGCACCACCAATAGCAGCCATATCTGCACCAAACAAAACAAGTTAGACAGTGTGTAAGCAGCTCACAAGTTCGCTAAGTACCACGAGCGAAGTTGTGATTAAACCAGTACAGGCGAACTTATAGGTAAGGCGAAGTTAGGAACAACTTCGCTTCAACTGTAATTTCGTCTAAAACTGTTAAGTAAAATGGTATAGGCGAAGTTGATGATAACTTCGCCTTATCACAACATCGCCACAGGCGAACTTGAGTTCAAGGCGAAGTTACGGATAACTTCGCCACATGCGAACTTAAGCTTCAAGGCGAAGTTACGGACAACTTCGCCACAGGCGAAATTAACCTCCTGGCGAAGTTATGGATAACTTCGCCAAAACCTTAACTTCGCCTGAATCTGAAACGGCGACTGTTCAGATTCAAGGTTTAGATCCGATGATTTCGGACCGATTTGACGATCCATCAGCAAAGAACAACATAGGTTAATGACATTGAGACGTAAAGGACGTCCATGAACACGTAACACAAAGGTGAAAAACTTGGTTTTGAAGGTTCGACAACCCGAGGTCTCGAACCGGGTAAAACTTATACCGAACGAGTATGGTTGGGAATGATATTAACAACACATACCGTGAATCAACACTAGAAACAGGAAACAAAGATCGAAATCGGAGAGTAAACAAGATCTCGGATAAATATGGTTTTGATATTATGTTCGCCGGAGAATTTCAAAATATGTTACTGTTCCAGTATCAAAAACCTTATATAGGGCAGAGTTGGTTCAGGCGAAGTTACGCTTAACTTCGCCTAGGCGAAGTTAAGCACAACTTCGCCGAATTCAACAACTTCGCCCGTAAGTTCAAAATCAGCCCTTTAAGTTTGAATAATCTTGCAGTTAACATTAGAAGTTTCCAAAAAGAGTTAAACAAAAATGATCATGTCCAAGTAACCAGTTTTATAATAACACAACTATAAAAATAGAAAAACTTATAAAAATTTTAACGAAATAAGGGATCAAATTTCAGTCTAGTCAGGGACCACTACGTTTTAGAAAAGATCCCAACAGGAATCATACTAACTATGTGACTGTCACTTGGATCCGTGTTTAGCTGTGTTATGACATAGAGAAACAGGTTGCAAGCATGTAAATAACTTAAATGGTTTTCATCGTTTCTGTGATACGGATTAAGGTTCAGTTAAGCTCAAAATTTTAAGTTGGCAACAACTCAGAGATAATGATGTCTTCTATCTATTCTCAAAGCGTATTTGGCTATACCCAAGTCATCCCGAGTTGACTTCGACCCATAGTGTCTGATTAACTTGTATATACTCGTTGTCAGCTTCCCGTTCTCTTCTTACTCCAGACATGAGAAGTCTTGATTGTTATTATGTCTCATAAGTACTAAAAATATACATTTTTTTTTTTTTTTAACCAAACATTCTTATTGACTTCGGAGTACTAAACTACTGCAAGTCGCGAATCTGGATCACTGCAGTGTCTTGACATGCTTTCCTCACGGGAATCAGAACACTCACGGGCTCGTGTATGACTGGGTAGTCGCTTTTCTGCCTATCATTCGGAAAGATATGTGTGAAGACATTCAAAACTCTTAAGGAGTTTCCACGTAAATTCGAGTAGTTTAAGTTAGTATCACATACACTTTTACGCACCATAAAAATTTACCATGACATACAATGACTGTTCTAAAGCCTTTTAAGCCTAATAACTTCACTAGTTAAGCACACACAATCAGTATATATATCATTTTCCAAGGTTGGATCAATTTTCTTTTAAACACAGCAAAGAACTTCTTACGAAGTAGTAGACTTGAAACGTAATTTCATTTCCCATTTAAAAAAAAAATTTTGATTTCAATCGCCCCGATCACGTCAAAGTCGTCAGGTAAACGGCTATCCTGAAGATCCAATGGATCAACTGGACCGACCACATACAAGTATGTGTCCTTCTTACTAAGAATGACCGACTAATTTTCAGCAACTGAAAGAACACACGTCATAACTGCCCCGGTCACTTTCAGTCTTCCGGTTAATGGCTATCCTCATTCTCTAAGTCGAAACGAGGACCAATACATATCCGAGGATATGTCCATCAAACTGAGGTAACCGACTAATTTTAAGCAATAATGACAATTTTTTTTTTTTTTTTTTTTTTTTTTTTATATAAACAAACACAAAGGCATGGTTACTCGGGATTGATCATCCCGTTCAGCTCAATTAGGTTTTGAAATCTGGATTTATCAAACGCTTTTGTAAACAAGTCAGCAAAATTTTCAAGTGTATCAACTTTTTCGATCTTGATCAGTTTCTTCTCAGCACAATCCCGTATGAAGTGATGACGAATGTCAATATGCTTAGTTTTACTATGCTTCACGGGATTGTTAATTACTGAGATGGCGGCAGTGTTATCAATTAAAATAGGAGTGAGTAAGAAATTCAGACCATAGTCGCGCAATTGTTGCTGAATCCACAAAACCTGAGAGCAGCAGTTGGATGCTGCCATGTATTCAGCTTCGCATGTTGAAATTGCAACTGATGTCTGTTTCTTGCACTGCCAGGAAACTAATCTTCCTCCAAGAAACTGACAGCCTCCTGTTGTTGACTTCCGACTCTGATTGCAACCCCCATAATCAGAATCTGTATAAGCCACCAGTTCAACGTCTCCTCCCTTTGGGTACCACAACCCTAGCTTCGGCTTGTCCTTGAGATACCGTAGTATCCTCTTTGCACCTTTCAAATGAGATTCTTTCGGATTTGCCTGAAAACGTGCACAAAGACAAACAGCAAACATTATATCAGGCCTAGAAGCAGTTAAATACATTAATGAACCTATTATCGCCCGATACAGAGTTGGGTCCACATCTGCGTCACCATCTGATTCAGCACCCAATTTGTGATTGACGCAGATGGGAGTATCATATGGAGAGCTGTCCTCCATCTTGAATCTTTTCAGCACATCATGAACGTACTTCGTTTGATGAATGAACATCCCGTCCTTCTTCTGATCAACCTGCAATCCTAGAAAGAAAGTTAGTTCACCCATAGCACTCATCTCGAATCGTTTCTTCATGACAGCTTCAAAATCCTGACACATGGATACTCTTAATGCAGCAAAAATGATATCATCCACGTAGACTTGAACCAGTAGGAAGTCACATCCTTCTCTCTTCACAAACAACGTACTGTCAATCAATCCCCTTTCAAAACCATTTTCCAGCAAGTAGTCCGATAACGTTGAATACCAGGCACGAGGTGCCTGATGTAACCCATATAACGCCTTGCTCAACCTGTATACATGATCAGGAAAGTCTGGGTCAGGAAAACCCGGAGGTTGCTCAACATACACAACCTCATCAACTTTCCCGTTTAGAAACGCGCTCTTCACATCCAACTGAAATACCTTCATCTTTTTAAATGCGGCATACGCCAAAAACAATCGAATCGCTTCTAACCGGGCAACAGGAGCGAACACCTCATTGTAATCAATACCCTCTTGCTGATTAAAACCTTTAACAACCAGCCTCGCCTTATTTCTCACGATAATTCCCTTATCATCTCTCTTACATTTGAACACCCATTTTGTGCCTATAGCATGCACATTTCTTGGTTTTTCAACCAAGGTCCAAACTTCCATTTTCTCGAACTGAGCCAACTCTTCTTGCATGGCTTCGACCCACGAGCTGTCCTTTAAAGCCATTTGATAATTCTTTGGTTCAATTTGGCTTATAAAGCAGGAGTACAAACATTCATTCATTATACCCGTTTCTTTTATGCTTGTATAAACACAGGTGTGCTCATTCAAGCTACTTCTGGTTTGTACACTCGAGGACACATCACCTATAACGTTCTCCAATGGGTGATCTTTGTGAATTCTCGTGGTCGAAACAGCACCGACATGTAAATTGTCTTCCAAGTTCGAAGAGATCTCATCTATGGTTGTTTCTGGCTGAGAGTGAAAAGGATTAATAAATTCATCTTCAGTTGAGGCCGCAGGGGTATCGATCGTGTTTGATGTGGAAGGTTGAGATTTCTCAAAAATCTGATGTTGCAATATATTCTCTTCCTCATCAAGTATCATCTTCGTCACAGCTCTTTCGTCTTCTTCAGAAATTTCCAAATTAGGTACGTTAAACGACTTAAAAAGTTTAACATAGTCGAAAAGCTCAGCAGGTCCATTGCTTGGTTTTGGCGGTTGGTAACTAGTAATGTCGGTGTTACAAACCACCTCCACCTTGCAAGTCGACGTATTGAAGACCCGTCTGTTGGGAGTCCCAACAACATAACCAACAAGGATTCCCTCATCAGCTACTTCACCAAATTTCGAATTAGTCTTCAAAATCGAACAAGGAGACCCAAATGGTTCAAGACCGCACAAGTTGGGCTTCCTTCCGTGCATAAGCTCGTAACAAGTTTTTCCAAGTTTCTTAACTGTTAACACCCTATTTAGAACATAGCAGGCTGTAGCAACTGCTTCAGCCCAGAACATCACAGGAAGCTTCGAGTCTGCCAGCATAGTTCTGGCTCCTTCAATTAACGTTCGGTTCTTCCTTTCAGCCACTCCATTCTGTTGCGGAGTATACGGAGCGCTGTATTGATGTTCAATTCCCTTCTGAAGACAGAAAATTTCCATTTCAAAGTTCTTGAACTCTGTCCCATTGTCACTTCTGATGAATTTAACTGATTTACTCATGACGTTCTCAACTTTTGTAATTAGATTCTTCACCATTTGAGCCGTCTCGTCTTTCGTTTTCAGAAAATATACCCACGAGTATCGCGAGTAGTCATCAGTGATCACCAAGCAGTAAGAGGTACCTCCTAGACTTTGTACATTCACGGGACCGAAGAGATCCATATGAAGTAGTTCTAGAGTACCGGCAATTGAGTTAATCTTCTTGGTGAGATGGGATTTCTTGTGTTGCTTTCCCTTCTTGCATGCTATACATTTGTCTTCAAAGTTAAAACTTTTTAAGGGAACGCCCATCACAAGCCCATTCTTGACAATGAAGTTCATCTTCCGAAGATGAATATGTCCCATTCTCCTGTGCCACAATTCTGATTCTGATTCGCTTGCTTTTGTCATTAAACAAGATTCTCTGGTGGCCATTTCAGTAGATCTCATATCCATCACATATGTATTCGTTTCACGTGGAGCTTTCATCACTATCCATTCGTCTGGTATTTGAAAACCAGGCTTCAATACGATCGCTTCATTCTTTGTGAAATGGACAGTGTACTCTTTATCACAAATCTGCGACACACTCAGCAGATTGTGCTTTAATTCCTCCACAAAGTTTACATTTTCAAGTGTCATTCTCCCATTCGACACAGTTCCTCTACCGGTAATCCTTCCACCGCTTTCACCAGCAAAACTAACTCTAGCTCCCTGAACAGGTTTTAAGTCTTGCAACAAGTGTTTGTTGCCTGTCATGTGCCTGGAACAGCCGCTATCAACAATCCAAAGATTGTTTGCAGCCCTGTTCAACTGTTCCTGCACAATAAAACAAAGAGTTAGAATCTTGGGACCCAAGACCAATTGGTCTTGGATCGATACGTCCCGTACCCTGGCTTTCTTAAGTTAGCATCAGGATAATTTCTGTAAGTCCTGTTAGGGAATCTCCCTGCAGATTGTGTGTAATGCCTTCCAAACCTTTGAGAATTGAAGGTGTTATATCTTGAGGTTTGGTTGTAAAACTGAGGTTGGTTTTTATGAAAACTTGAATTCGTTACATTTTGGCATTTTTTAAAGTTTTCATTTTTAGCAGTAACAAAATGACGCTTATACTCAGTTTTATTTGGCTTCACACCTCTTAATCTCGGCTCCAGAGGGCAATCTGCAACTAAATGCCCTAATTTGTTACATCTAAAGCAACACCGACTCTCCAATTTCTTGTCAAATGTTGGTTTGGATGTAGAGGTAGTGTTACCAGCCGTTCGTCTCACATAAGGTGGGACGTACGGATTGAGTGGAGAACTCTTTTTAGAAACTTTATTTTTATCTCCATCGGTGGGTAACCCTACCTTCTCTTTTGTCTGATCAGATTCGGACAACTTATCCGAATCCGATGAGACTGGACTCGAAACAGAAATATTCACATTAGAAACTTTCGAACTTGTTTCTCCACAGCTAACACTTGGTTTTACACTTGTAATCTTGATTGGAGTTGTCTGAGGAACTTCGAAATCGACAGATTTCTGAACACTCGGATTATAAGTATAGTTGTGGTTAAAGGGTGGTGGAACTTCATTATATCCGATTCCTCCCCTCTTTGCAGAGGTACCTGGATCACTCACGAGGTGATCAAGGATGGCCGAGGAATTTCTGAACTGCTCAAGTTTGCGGTTCAGTTCCACCACCTTTACCTGGTGGTCAGCAATCTGTTTATCCCGATCAGCAATCACTTTAGTTTTTTCCTCCAAAACTTCATAACTAAGATCAATTATTTCAATTTTCTCAGCAAGTTTAATTTTTAAGCTTTGAACGTCTTTTTCACATGCTTTTATTTTAATTTTATAACTCGTTTCTCTTGCTTTCGTAAAATGGTGATCTTCTTTAATAGTTTTAAAGTCAGCATCTAAATGGACATACTGATCAGTTATCGTTTTAAGTTGCTCAGACAAATTCTCACAACTAGTACAAATATCCTTAGTACTTACCTCGGAGCGATTATCCTTGTCATCTGCCATGAAAGCTGTTTCTTCTTCAGTAGCTTTCTCAATTCCTTCAACCTTCTCACATTCTTTCACTTCAGCCTCAGCCATGTTCGCTTGCTCACCAGAACCACTTGAATGCGAGTTCCAGTTGTACTCACCTGCTTCTCTGGTCAACATGGCGTTAATCTCTCTGTTAACTCCAGAATGTTGTGTAGGTCGACCTTGTCCTCGTTCAACCCTCTCATTTCTGCATTCCTTGGCAAAGTGCCCGTACTGTTGACAATTATAGCACCTTACCTTGGATTTGTCGAACCCGGGCCGACCACCAACAAATTTTCTTCCAGTTTTGTTCATAAACCGTTTCACACGCCTCACAATCATTGCCATTTGCCACTGCAAATCCATCTCCTCTAGATCATCAGCATCGATCTGGTCGTAATCCTCATCAAGAGCAGCAGGGTCCACAATCTTTCCCTGGATGTAGTTTTCGTAGGAAGCAATAAATGATGCATAGACTGCAAACTGCTCTTCAGCAGATTTTACACTCATAGGCATCTTGGAATAATTATTGCTTGAGGCATTTGCAGAAAAACTACTTGAGGATGCTTGAGGCTTTGAAGTACTTGATCCTCCAGCAACGAAACAGACGTCACCATTCGAGTTTACAGAGACGTTTCCTTCATGAGAAGAGTCAGAACCTGACTCCCCTTTTGAGTAATAAGCAGCAGATTCAGGCCTCGAACTTGAGCCTGATTTAACCTTTGCACCATACATACCAGGGTCTTGTATCTGATCTGTTGGTGTTTCTTTTCGAACCATATTAAGCTCATAAGTTCTGAGCTTGTTTACTGCCGTTTCAAGATCACAATTTGGAAAGTCTCTGTCTTCCCTCATAAGAACGGTGTACATTTCCCACTTCGGTGGGAGAGCATCGAGAAGCTTTTCAACGATCTCTTCTTCTCGGTAAGCAATTGAATAATTGCTGAGCTCTGTCATTAGATGATAGTATCTGGTGATAATATCATCCAGTGATTCGTTCTTCAAAAATTTGAAGACGGAGAACTGGGTCTTCAAAAGTTTTACCTTCGATGCACGGATACCCACATTCCCCTCGAATCTATTTTCAAGAGCATCCCAAAGCTCTCTTGCAGAAGTGTACTTTCGGAACGTATGGAGAACCTCTTGAGGAAGTGCCATTGTTATCGCAGCATGGGCCTTGCTTTCGGCCTCGTACATTTTCTTCTCTTCGTCCTCCATTTTGCTGTACTTCTTAACCACATCGCGACCTTCGTATTGCGCAGTTGGAGGGATATATCCGTCCTGGATGCACACCCACATTTTGGCATCCTGGTATTTGATGTATTGGATGAATCTGTCCTTCCATGCCACGAAGTCAGTTCCTTTCATCAGCCTCGGGGCCTTAGTGGCAGACCCCGCTTCTACTTCCATCTTGACCAAATCGGAGATGTTAATCGACGACATCCTTGCGAAAACCTGAAAAACCTGAAAATACAAAAAAAAATATTAAAACAGCTCAGTAGGCGAAGTTAAGAATAACTTCGCTTGAAAGTTAACTTCGCTGAAAAGAGAACTTCGCTGAGTTCTTAAATTCGCTAGACTTGGCGAAGTTAAAAATAACTTCGCTTAGAATGAGTGAACTTAGGAGTTAAGCGAACTTGGGTGGGAAGCGAAGTTGCGGATAACTTCGCTAAGGCGAACTTATGATGTTAAGCGAAGTTGTGGTTAACTTCGCTAATCCTTATATCTTCGCCGAAAACCCTAATTCCAGTGACGGCAACTTCGCCTGAAGAAAGGTAACTTCGCCCGAAGAACGATAACTTCGCCCGATGAACAAGGAAACTGTTCAGATCTGTTTTCGTCGATCCAGCAGTTTCCGATCAATGCAATGGCTTGAAAATGACTGTCAAGCACGAGCAAAACACAATCCCAACAAAAACACGTCCCGCGAATAGGTCAAACGAGACGTTTTCTACACCCGCGTGAAATCCCGAACCTCACAATCGAGCCGATGGCTCTGATACCAATTGTAGGTTCCTGGACGGATCGTACACGGGATGTCGCTAACAACGCAGGTGCGGAATCCCTGCGTGGGTAGATACGAGTGTAGAGTATGTAGAGATCAAACACGAAAGCAATAAACCAACCACGTTATATTAATAACAACCACGTGACCCGAGGTCACTGTTACAGACTATGACACGAACACGTTCACTGAACAACTGAAACAAACCCTAAAACTTTTTCTTGTAAACTGTTCGCTGAACAGTATATAAACACGACAACTTCGCCACAGGCGAAGTTGTCAATAACTTCGCTGATTCAACAAGTTCGCCATAGCGAACTTGTTGACAACTTCGCGTTTTACATAACTAAACATAAACAAAACATAATTACATTACAGACTCGATTACAAATTGCTAGACTATGAACTACTGACACATGTACCAACATGATCGATAAATGTCAACCTTCCTCATCAAATGCTATCGATACCCCTGCTGCCTCGACTGAAGAAGAATTTTTCAATCCATTTCACTCTCAGCATGAAACAACCATAGACGAGCTCTCTTCTAACTTGGAAGACAATTTGCATGACGGTTCTGTACCGACCACGAGAATTCATAAAGATCACCCTTTAGAGAATGTGATTGGTGATGTGTCCTCCGGTGTACAAACTAGACGTAGCTTGAATGAGCACACCTGTGTTTACACAAGCATCAAGGAGACAGGGATAATCAACGATTGCTTGTACACCTGTTTTATAAGCCAGATTGAACCAAAGAATTATCAAATGGCTCTAAAGGACAGCTCGTGGGTCGAAGCCATGCAAGAAGAGTTGGCTCAGTTCAAGAAAATGGAAGTATGGGATTTGGTTGAAAAACCGAAGAATGTGCATGCGATAGGCACAAAATGGGTGTTTAAGTGCAAGAGAGATGAGAAAGGGATTATTATAAGAAACAAGGCGAGGCTAGTCGTTAAAGGTTTTAATCAACAAGAGGGGATTGATTATAATGAAGTGTTCGCTCCTGTGGCTAGATTGGAAGCCATTAGATTGTTTTTGGCATTTGCTGCTTATAAGAAGATGAAGGTATTTCAGTTGGATGTAAAGAGTGTGTTTCTGAATGGGAAAGTTGATGAGGTTGTGTATGTTGAGCAGCCTCCGGGTTTTCCTGACCCAGACTTTCCAGACCACGTGTACAAGTTAAGCAAGGCATTGTATGGATTACATCAGGCACCTCGTGCCTGGTACTCAACTTTATCAGATTACTTGCTTGAAAATGGGTTTGAAAGAGGTCAGATTGATAGCACACTGTTTGTGAAGAGACAAGGAAGCGACTTCCTGCTAGTGCAAGTCTACGTGGATGACATTATTTTTGCTGCATCAAAAGTCTCCATGTGTCAAGAGTTTGAGGTCGTCATGAAGAAAAGGTTTGAAATGAGTGCTATGGGTGAACTAACTTTCTTTTTAGGATTGCAGGTTGATCAGAAGAAGGATGGGATGTTCATTCATCAGACGAAGTATGTCCATGATGTTCTCAAACGATTCAAGATGGAGGACAGCTCTCCATTTGATACTCCAGTCTGCGTCAATCACAAATTGGGTGCTGATTCAGACAACGATGCAGATGTGGACCCAACTCAATATCGGGCTATTATAGGTTCTTTAATGTACTTAACTGCTTCTAGGCCTGATATAATATTTGCTGTTTGTCTTTGTGCACGCTTTCAGGCAAATCCAAAAGAATCTCATTTGAAGGGTGCGAAGAGGATACTGCGGTATCTCAAGGGCAAGCCGAAGCTGGGGTTGTGGTACCCGAGAGGAGGAGACTTGGAGCTAGTCGCTTACACAGATTCTGATTATGGAGGGTGCAATCAGAGTCGGAAATCAACAACTGGAGGATGTCAGTTTCTTGGTGGCAGATTGGTGTCGTGGCAATGCAAGAAGCAGACTTCAGTCGCAATTTCAACCTGTGAGGCAGAATACATGGCAGCATCCAACTGCTGCTCCCAGGTTCTTTGGATTCAACAACAGTTGCGCGACTATGGTCTGAATTTCTTACTTACTCCTATTTGCATTGATAACACAGCTGCTATCTCAGTAACTAACAATCCCGTGAAGCACAGTAAAACTAAATATATTGACATACGTCATCATTTTATACGGGATTGTGCTGAGAAGAAACTGATTGTGCTTGAAAAGGTGGATACGCTTGATAATTTCGCTGATTTATATACTAAAGCGTTTGACAAATCAAGATTTCAAAACCTTATTGAGCTGAATGGGATGATCAATCCCGAGTAACCATGCTTTTCAAGTTATATTAAATATATATATATATATATATATATATATATATATATATATATATATATATATATATATATATATATAACGTCACTATCGCTTAAAATTATGTCAGTTACCTCAGTTTGAAGGACATGTCTTAGGATATGTTTGGTCCTCAATTCTACTTGTAGAATATGAGGATAGCCATTAACCAGATGACTGAAAGTGACCGGGGCGGTTTATGATGAGTTTTCATTCTTTCGCTTAAAATTAGTCGATCATACTTAGTTAGAAGGACACATACTAGTATGTGGTCGGTCCAGCTAATCCATTGGATTCGCAGGATAGCCGTTAACCTGAAGACTTGACTTGATCGGGGCGATTGAAGTCAAAAATTCTTTAAGGGAAATGAAATTATTTTTCAAGTCTACTACTTCGTAAGAAGTTCGTTTGCTATGTTTAACAGAAAATTGATCCAACCTTGGAAAAAGATAGATATACTGATTCTGTGTGCTTAACTAGTGAAGTTATTAGGCTTAAAAGGCTTTAGGACAGTCATTGTATGTCATGGTAACTTTTTATGGTGCGTAAAAGTAGATGTGATACAAACTAAAACTACTCGATTTTACGTGGAAACTCCTTAAGAGTTTTGCATGTCTTCATATATATCTTTTCGAATGATAGGCAGAAAAGCGATTACCCAGTCATACACGAGCCCGTAAGTGTTCTGATTCCCGTGAAGATAGCGTTTCAAGAAACTGCAGTGATCCAGATTCGGGACTTGCAGTTGTTTACTACTCTGAAGTCTATATGAATGTTTGATTAAAAAAATAATAATAATAATAATAATAATAATAATAATAATAATGAGTTATTGAAACATTCTAGAGTTCAAAATATCAAGACTTCTTAATCATGGAGTAAGAAAGAGAACGGGAAGCAGATGAAGAGTAATTACAAACTTAATCAGACACTAAGGGTCGAAGTCAATTCGGGGTGACTTGGGGAAAGCCAAATACGCTTTGAGAATAGATAGGAGGCATCATAATCTCTGAGTTGTTGCCCACTTAATTTTTGAGCTTAATTGAACTTAACTCGTATCACAGAAACGATGAAAACCATCTTAAGTTATTTACCTGTCTACAACCTGTTTCCTTATGTCATAATACAGCTAAACACGGATCTATGTGACAGTCACGTAGTTAGTATGATTCCTGTTCGGATCTTTTCTAAAACGTAGTAGTCCCTATCGAGACTGAAATTTGATCCCTTGTACTTTAATTTTTTAAAAGTTTTTTCGTACTTAGGAAGTTTATGATTTTATAACTGGTTACTTGGACTTGATCGTGTTATTTAATTCTTAAAGGGAAGTTTTAAAAGTTAATTGCAAAATGTTCAAATTATAAGGGTTGATTTTGTAAATATAGGCGATGTTGTTAAACAGGCGAACTTGTGAATAACTTCGCCTAGGCGAAGTTAACCATAACTTCGCCTGAATAACTCCGCCCATATATAAGGATTTTCAACAGTCAAATCGTTCATTATTCTAAATATCAGCGAACTTATTCTCGAATATCTCAGCGAACTTAACTCGATTTTCATTCGATTATCTTTTTTCCGATTTCAATCAGTATTCAAGGTGTGTTTGGGTTCTATATCTTATACTCGATGTTCAATGTTGTTAATCCTAGGTTGTTTCGACACCCGGTTAGCGACCTCGGACGTTCGAACCTTATACCCGATTTCAAAGCTTGTTCTTACGTGTTCATGAGCAAACTGATCGTCCGGATTGCCTTAATATCATGTGTTTTAGTCTACTTAATCGTCTAAATTGGCCGAAACACCAGATTTTCGATGATAGAATCGATCTTACTGTCGCCGATTCAGATTCAGGCGAACTTAAGGTTTAGGCGAAGTTATCTGTAACTTCGCCTGATGCTCAACTTCGCCTGAGGCGATGTTGTGGTGAGGCGAAGTTATCATTAACTTCGCCTGAACCTTTTTAACTTAACAATTATTAGACGAACTTAAAGCTGAAGCGAAGTTGTTCCCAACTTCGCCCCAACTTTAACTTCGCCTATACAGATCTAATCACAACTTCGCTCATGGTAACAAGCGAACTTGTGTTATGCCTTAACATTTATCTAACTTGGTTCGTTTGTTGCAGATATGGCTGCAGTAGCAGGTGGTGGTGGTGCTGGAGGTGACGATGGAGATCATCAGAGGCAATTCTTTCCGGGTCATAACATGTATATCACTTTAGACCCGGAAGCGAGCGGTGTTGAGGATTACCGCGAGATAATCACATTCCTCATTCGCTCGAGGATATTCCACGCTATCACGACGACACTGCCGATATCCTTACCCAATATCGAGGACTTCTGGCAGACTGTGGAGTACGATTGCCGTGTTGAGCCCCCGGTTATGCGAGCAACCGTCAACAATCAGGAGGTTCAGTTCTCGTCTGAACAAATACGGGTGGCTTTACGGTTCGGTGAGGAGACTAGGGATGACCCTACAGAGTTTGTGGCTCCGTTCCGTGATGGAGCGTTTCTCCGAATGGGCTATTCTGGTCCATTAGGTGATACCCAGAGGAGGAAGGGTTTCCTACTCGATCAGTGGTGCTTCCTCATGCACGTAATGATTGTCTGCATGTCTGGGAGGAAGGCGGGCACTGACGGTATGGGTGCGACCATGCAGTCAGCAATGACTGCTCTGACTTATAACAAACGTTATAGCTTTAGTCAGATGGTCTTTTATGAGATCGATAGACAGAGGAGGGCGATGGCTCGTGAGAGGTTCATCATGTATCCAAGATTCATTCAGATGATCTTGAATCATGTTGCTCCCACGTTGCCTCAACGACGTCCAATACGATACGTGGAGAGTGTGAGCAAACGTATCTTCGCTCAATGCCGCACATCCAGTGCGAGGAGCAAGCCTGAACTGCGTCCAAGGCATACTCCACTCTTTGGGTACTTAATAAACCCGGGGTATGTGCCAGCTCGGGGGGATGAGCTCAGAGACCCTCAACCACGACAGGCAGGAGCAACTCGAGATGTACCTGCTGCGCCTGTTGTGTCGGCTGAGGAGGATGTAGACCTTGATGCTGCATTTGGCGGCCAAGGATTCTTCAACATTGACCGGTTTGATCCGCAAGAAGAGGTGCAGGTTTCTGCTGCACAGGTTAGGGAAGTGATTGTTACTGGAGCAGCTACGACGGTGGCTGACTCAGATCTTGACGATGTTATGGATGAGGCGAGAAGGATGTTGGTGACACGAGAGAGAACGTTAGGGAAGAGAAAGAGGACAGTTGATGATAGTGAGTCAGAAGAAGAGGAAGAGGATATTCACAAGTTGATTAGACGTTCAAGACGGGAAAGGACAGGTGCAGGTATGGGAGCTGGAGAGACTTCAAGAGTTGTACGTTTCGCTCCATCCGCACTGTCAGGTATGTCGATTGTTCCTACATCTGTACAGGTTACAAGCGCCGCGGATGTTCCCGTGGTGGCTACATCAGCTTTCGGCATCCCATCCATCACACTACAGATGACGACTCCGGAGATTGTGTCTTTACCACCTCCAACGCTTACTCCTTCAGAGGTGGTGGCACAATTTGTAGAGTCGACCGTCGTTGCAACTGCAGGGTTGTCGGTCACGATACCACCTGCGGTTACGTCCACAACTGCTTCCGATGTCCCGGTTACATTCAGATCCCTGCTGAGTATACTCAAGACACATCTAACATGAGGTTTGATTTCGATGCAACCCTCTCGGACTCGGAGAGAATAGCTGCACTTGAGCGGGTCGTGGCTGAACAATCAAGGGTGAATCTTGTCCAGACCCAGGCTATTCAGCGCCTTGTAGCAGAGAATCAACTACAGTCGTCCCTCCTGGTTGAACATGGGAGAATTATAGATGCTATGAAGGAGTTCTTGGCATCTCAGGGGGAGACAAGCTGTAGAGGCGACGAGTTAAGGACGAAGAAGAGAAATGATAGAGACGATGATCCCAATGCACCGAAAGGTGCAGGTGGTGAGTTGCCAAGAACTACTCAAGCTCTTGGGACTTCCACAGCTCAGGGGGAGTCTGCAGGTGCAGTTGGTGGTGATGAGGTGGTGATGGTTGATGATGATGATGATGTGATAGATGCTTTGAAAGAATTGGATGATGATATGCTAGAAGATGATGTGATGTTTGATGATGATGTGCTGCCTATTGAGGAGATTGAGAAGATTAGCGCACAGATTGTGATTGAAGATGAGATTGAAGAGGGTTAGATAATTGAAGAAAATGTTGAACACGAGATCCCAGATGTTGAGAAAGCCGATATGGGTAATGAGATGGAAAATGATGAGACTGAGTGGGAGGAGCAGCCTAGGTGGAAGGAAGGCTATGCTCATTGGTTTATCAAGACTAAGAAGCCTGCTGTTCCAACCATGTTCAAGAAGAGTTATAATATCAAAGGCTACGCTGAGTCGAAGAAAGGAATTATTTCTTGGCTATATGATGAACAGTTAAAGTTGTTTTTGGTGAAGCGTTTTGATGGTATTCAGTACTTTAAGAAGACATTGAGATCTCTCAATACATTGCCTGAATGTGAGGTGAAGGATTTGGCTAGATTGGGGCTGATTAATAGAAGCAATGACAACATGGCGAGAGTTATTGGGAAGATCGTGTGGAAAGAAAGTATTAAAGAAAAGAAGTTTGAGTTATTAAAGCCACAAAAGGGAAAGCTAGTGGAAGATAAAGAAAAGGGAATGAGAGCAGATGGCAAGCCATGGATGGTAATGAAGTACAAACCGATCCGATGCATTAAGGAGGTTCCAATGAAGACTATGCCTCAAGATGTGTTGAAGAATCTTAAATGGTGGTATGTTGATTGCCAGACTGCTGAAGCCGTGATGGAAGACGAAGACGAACAAGAAGTGCTGAGGGTGTATGATCCGATGCATCTTGTTAATTTATCGAAAGCTGATCTGCAGGTGTTAAATGAAAAGAAGATATTCTATATTCCTGCTTGGAAAGACGAAGCGAGGAAGTATCAGCGAGTAGTCACGGTATGTGTTAGAGAAGGAGTACATGCATGAAGATTACAAGACAAGTGCTTAAAGATCAAGATATGAAGCTACTGCCAAGGGGGAGTCTGTTGGTGCATAATGTCAGTAGTTCATAGTCTAGTGTCTGTAATCGAGTCTGTAATGTTAATTATGTTTTGTAATTGTCTTAAGCGAAGTTGTTAACAAGTTCGCCTAGGCGAACTTGTTAGACAAGCGAAGTTATGGACAACTTCGCCTGAACATGCCAGGCGAAGTTGTCGTGTATTTATATATAGGTTACGGCTTGGTAAATATGTTATTGTTTTGTTTGTTTGAGTTGTTACGAGAGCTGTAACGTGTGTCTGTAATAGTGATATCGTATCACGTGTTTGAGTTATAATATAACGTGTTCGTTTATCGTATCGTGTGTGTTTGATTCGTGTGTTCTACGCTCGTAACGATCTACGCAGGGATTCCGCACCTGAGTTGATCGAGATATCTCGTGAGATCCGTCCAGGGAACCTACAATTGGTATCAGAGGGTGGTCTCTGTCTGTGTAAGACAGGGCGTTCATGCTTGAAGACGGGTGACACGAGATTTTTGGGTTTACGACACGAGAATGAAGATAGAGATATGAAGCTACTGCCAAGGGGGAGTCTGTTGGTGCATAATGTCAGTAGTTCAGTATCTAGTGTTTTGTATGTGTCTGTAATCGTGTTAGATTGTTTGTTTTGGTTTTGAATATTGTTTTACACAAGTTCGCCTGTGATGTAGGCGAACTTGGAGACAAGCGAAGTTATGACAACTTCGCGTAGTATGTTAGGCGAAGTTGTCGAGGCTTATATATACCTCAACTTCGGCTTTGGTTTAATGAGGCTAAGGACGAACGTGTATTAGTGATTATAGATATCACGTGTTGAAGTGTTGCAATACAATCGTGTTTATTAGTATTGTAACGTGTGTTTGTTTATCGGTTCAACGTATTATCTATCTTACCCTCATATCGTATTACGTGGGGATTCCGCACCCTCGTGTTATGAGATACTCCTGTGTAGATCCGGCTGGGAACCTACACTAACACCCAAATTATATACCTTTTTCGTATTCACGAGTCGTGGCTCGATACCGGGAATGAACCGAGCCGAAATCCACCGGAGATGAGAGAGAGACGGAAAGGGTGCGACTGAGAGAGAGAGAGCAGAGAGAGAGAGATAGCGCGAGAGAGAGAAAATGAGAGAGGTGACGGTGAGAGAGAGACAGCCGAAGAAGGAGAGAGACGAAGAGGGAAAGAGAGGGGGACAGTGGCGGAGCACCGACGGTACACGACGGCCGGATCTTCGGTCGCCGGAAAAACGACATAGAGGGGAAAACGGGGATGTGGGTGGTGTTCGGAGAAATAGAGGAAAGAGGGTTGTGATGTATGAGTTACAGGGAGGGGAGATGGTGGCTGGAGGTGGTGGCGGCGGCCGGCCGGAAAAGAGAGAAGAAGAGGGAGCGGCTGGTGTTTAGTTTCTAATATTAGGTTTAGGGTTTGGTTTGGTTGTTTATATATGTATATGCATATTTTCAAACAAGCCCTCCAAGTTTCAATCATTGTTTAATCACAAGTTTAAAGGTTTCCAAAGTTTATAACGAGTTTATGAAAATCCGTTTGAACCTCTTATGTTTTTCTTAACAACACTAAATGATGACAAACATTGGTTTATTTGTGATCAAAATATATAATAATATTATATAATAAATAAATAAAGAAACAAAAGATGTTGATTAGAGTTTGTATAATAAAGGTTTACAACACGAATACAAATCGAGATTCAAATTTTGACGAATGTCACAGTATCCCCAACTTTTTAGAAATTTCGTCCCGAAATTAAAATAAACTTAAAGAAAAAGTAATTATTAACGAATATTGTCCTTTGTAAGATAGTTGCATGAACAAATTTAAGCAAAGAATAACGTCAAATCCTAGCTTGACTCGAAAAAACGCTTCAAACGAGAAACATGATAAGAGCACTTATATATAGGATGTACCAGCGGCGTATCCACCGTGCCATTATCACAATTCGCATTTCCATCGTTTTTCTGCCATCATCCTCGGGTCTGAGTTATCGCACACAAGTGTACTTACTATGGCTTCCATACGGGGATTTCGATAATTAAGTGTGCACCCATAATTATTTAGATCGCCGTATGGTCCACATGGTTCGTCCCATTATGTGGTTTAAAAGGCATATTTATTTTGAAATCTTTAAATAATAGATGTGTAAATAAATTTGTTGAATTTTACCAATATTGACAAAACAGTACTAGCGGTTGAGAATTTCGGGATTGAATTTTTTTTTATAAGCAGGAAAATGGGATACATAAATGGAACAGTTTAAAGTCTTAGAATATAAACCAAGGCAAAAATAACAATTCGGCTTAAATTAAGTAAGGACGATCGAATAATATAAAATTTTAGGGTAAACAATAAGAAACGAGATTTAAAGTCAAACGTCCTCTGCGTGAAGGAATAAGTAAATCATTAGAATCCATGGTTTAAAGTTGGGTCACTAAACTAGTATAAGATCCGATGAGTGTAAATGAAAAAAAATCCGATAGATGTAAATGAGAAGCCCAATAAGTGAGTACATGAGGTCGAGGTAAACAACGCAACAATTATCAATAATGTCGTACAATGAGTTTCATATGTGTACAAACTTGAGGTTATAAGTAGTTGAGAATACGATTTCGTGAAATCACTAGGATGAGGTGAGTTTCTTTGGGGGTGACGCATACGTGCATCAATATAAATAAAATAGCATTTAGTTAACAACCAAAACAATCGATGAAATGTGAAAAAAAACGTGAATACTGCCACTATTGTGAAACCATTTATATAATCGTCATTGTTGGTGCATTTTGTGACCGTCGTTATGCAATTCTGACAAGCGGAGACGAAGTGGTGAAGTTAGAACAACTTCACCCTAGGCGAAGTTAGAACAACTTCGCCTACAGGCCCAAGCCCAAGCCCGCGAAGTTGGTTTATCTATATATATATGTGTGTGTCTTGTTTAGGGTTTAGAATCCAGAAAAGTGAGAGTATTTGTGTAGCTGTCATTGTTTAGAGAGAGTAAGAGAGAGGGCGAGTCGTGTGGGCAGACGCGACACCTCGGGTCGGCCGTGTTTTTGTTTTTGTTCGGTATGTAACGTGGTTTGGTTATTATATAAAGGATCTGCAGATTCGTTTATCCCATTCGTGTATTTGTTTGTGTGTAATCGTGTTCTTCGTCTATAACACCATAAGCGAGTCTAGGAGGATTCCGCACTCCTAGACATTGTGCAGATCTCGTATCGATTAGCGACGCCCCGGGGGGACTTACAGTTGTTAGTGCATGTTTTGTAACAGATGATCTTTCGTGTTTGTTAGAATTGAGAGCAACGGTCAAAGGGGAGACTGTTGGTGCATTCTGTGACCGTCGCTATGCAATTCTGACCAGCGGATCGTCACAGGCGAAGTTAGCACAACTTCGCCTAGGCGAAGTTATAACAACTTCGCCAACGGCGAAGTTGTAACAACTTCTGCCTTAGGCGAAGTTATCACAACTTCGCCCTAGGCGAAGTTATGAACAACTTCGCCTACTGAAGCCCAAGCCCGTGAAGATTGTCTATATATACATGTGTCGTGTTAGGTTATGCAGAGTGAATCCAGTAATTCAGAGAGTGTGTGTTACAGTTTGAGTGTCAAGAGAGAGCAAGAGAGTGAGAGTCGTGTGAGACGACCCGAGGTAGAGCTCACCTCGGGTCAGTCGTGTTTCTGTTTATGTTATGGTATGTAACGTGTTTTATTATTATATGAATCTGCAGATTTGATTATCCATTCTTGTATTTGTTTGTGTATTTGATCGTGTACGTGTTTGTGTTCTTCGTCTACACCAATAAACGAGTCTAGGAGGATTCCGCACTCCTAGACCTCGTGCGGATCTCGTATCGATCAGCACCGGGACTAACAAGTGGTATCAGAGCCTTAGGCTCTTACGCTATGGTTCGAGATCTGCGTTTTTGGTGTTTCTGGCATGTTTCTGTGCGTTTTCGGCCGAACAGCCGCCGCAGGCGAAGTTATTGGGTTCAGGCGAAGTTGTCGCTTAAATTTTAGGGTTTAGGCGAAGTTATGGCCAGGCGAAGTTATGAACAGGCGAAGTTATGAACAGGCGAAGTTATGGCCAGGCGAAGTTATGAACAGGCGAAGTTATGGCCAGGCGAAGTTATGGCCAGGTGAAGTTAAAAAAAAAAAAAAAAAAAAAAAAAAAAAAAAAAAAAAAAAAAAAAAATTATTGTTTGGAGTTTTCGTCTGTATGGCCGGGTGTACACGATTATTGTGAGACCAAAGATGTTGTTCCGTCAACGAGTGATCTTGTTATCTCTTGGTCTTACGTGTGAACAAATACGTGTCAACTCTGGATTTGGAGTTGAGGTTGTGAATGGGATATTGTTTGAAACTGGATATTGACACATATTCGGGTGTTTGTGGGCAATGAAATTGTTGTTGTTCGTGGTTGACCAACCGAAGAAAGTCAAATTGAACTGAAGGTTTTCGTCATTACTGGATTGCGGTCAGAGCATATTATTTATGTTATTTTCAAGGCGTTCGAGAATTGGATCCTGAAACGTGATGCTTATTTATACGAGTGAAGATTCTGGAACAAGTTGGATTTAACCGGGAATTAAAGTCTCTATGTTCTTGATTGTTATCCCTGGTGATTGAAGATGCTTCGGATTAATTAATGGTCATGTGTTAGATTCTGTCAAGGTGGTTTTGTGATGAAATTGATCACCTGATGTTGAGTAGTTGAAGATTAAACCTTATCGTATGCCGACGAGTTGGTGAAGTTGTGGAGGAAGCCCAACTTCATGTGTTGGTGAAGTCAGATGGACTCACGTGATTGGTTGAGATGATCTATTGGCACGAGGATGCATGCATTTCAAAAACCTCAATCGTTATAGTCGGAGAAGCTTACACTGAAGGGGAGATCTGATATGGAAGACGCTGGGTGATTGGTAGATTTGTGAAGCTACAGGACAGATTCAGACACGGCTGGTTGATGAACAAAACAGAAGATCATCAGTTAAGAGGGAGTCTGTTAGTGCATGTTTTGTAACAGATGATCTTTCGTGTTTGTTAGAATTGAGAGCAACGGTCAAAGGGGAGACTGTTGGTGCATTCTGTGACCGTCGCTATGCAATTCTGACCAGCGGATCGTCACAGGCGAAGTTAGCACAACTTCGCCTAGGCGAAGTTATAACAACTTCGCCAACGGCGAAGTTGTAACAACTTCTGCCTTAGGCGAAGTTATCACAACTTCGCCCTAGGCGAAGTTATGAACAACTTCGCCTACTGAAGCCCAAGCCCGTGAAGATTGTCTATATATACATGTGTCGTGTTAGGTTATGCAGAGTGAATCCAGTAATTCAGAGAGTGTGTGTTACAGTTTGAGTGTCAAGAGAGAGCAAGAGAGTGAGAGTCGTGTGAGACGACCCGAGGTAGAGCTCACCTCGGGTCAGTCGTGTTTCTGTTTATGTTATGGTATGTAACGTGTTTTATTATTATATGAATCTGCAGATTTGATTATCCATTCTTGTATTTGTTTGTGTATTTGATCGTGTACGTGTTTGTGTTCTTCGTCTACACCAATAAACGAGTCTAGGAGGATTCCGCACTCCTAGACCTCGTGCGGATCTCGTATCGATCAGCACCGGGACTAACAACAGTCATTATAATAACGGTTTCTAATAGCGCCAAAACTTGTAGACAGCCACACATAGGCCGTTAATAGATTAGATGAAATGGTACAGAATAATGTATAGAATCGCATTTACATAAATGCTCAAATATAAATAACATAGTCATGAAAATATCGTTTAAAAGGTAAACGAGATTTTTGGCGAAGTTAAGGTTTTGAAAGTATTACACAAATTGCTATTGAATAGTTTGCATTCGGTCACGAAAATCAAAACACCAAATATGATATAATATTGACATCGAAACATATCATCAAGTGAAAAGAAAATCCCAATAATTGTGTGACTCGAATTAATGACTAAATATGTAAATCGCGTTTTATATGCTCATTGAAAATATAAGAATAACATCGAAAATGAAATCTCAAGCAAAGTCGTTTTATTGTTTCCAAGAAAATGAATATAATAATATCAATATATCGCGGTATCGCGTAGCTAGAGAAACGTTTTGATAATTATCAAATGTAAATCTTGTAAGTCCACTTTGTTAAAGGAATTTGTATACAATAAGCGTTTGTGGTAAAAAAAATATTTATAACATAATGCTTGCGATAATAAGAAGTAATAGTTTGCGTAAATCTTTATTGAGCAAAAATTTGTATAACAATATAAAATATTTATAAATGCGTCCCAAAAGATTTGCAAAGCCATAGTCATTGAGTTTATGCAATATGAGGAATGTTGTAATTTATTACTAAATAATTTCCTCATTCAACATTCAAAATGAAACCTCGTATTTATAGAGTTATTTATCACCTTAGGTGACAATATTTAAAATCTTGGAATCATACACACAATCGTTTAACAACCTTTGAAAATAAATCCTCATAATCAAATTTTTGTTGTCATGGCAATACAATATATACATATATATACATATTTTTTAGAGCGTATAATTTAAAAGTGATTATTTGAACACATGAGGTCGTTATAAACACATTAGTTGTATATATATATATAACGAATTTTAGGTAAAAACGAAGCTTGCATGCGTACGGTGGGGTTTAGGCTTCGTACGATGAATGGGTTAGAAATTTAGTAGTAAGTGAGAGTGTTTAGGTCGGCTTGGGTAGTTGAGTTTTCTTGAGTTGAATCGATGGGGTTTGTTAAGTGGGTTAGGCTTGGTTGATTTGTGTAAGCAGAGGTTGGGCTATTAGGATGATGCTTGCTTATTTGAGTTCGGGTAAGTTGTTGGGTTGGTTAAGTCGACCTTGACTAGCTTGGGTTGAGATTTAGTTTATACATGTATTTTGCAAGGAGTGTTCGGGTTACTATTTTGACACAACTCTATGGTTGGATGGAAACGGTGTGGCGATATGGTTTGGTGAATTGACATAGCATGGGTCGAAGAATTTGAGTCATAGTTGGGTAAGCTTTGGTTTGTATATGTTCAAGGTATTAGTGAGTGTGTTTGTCGGTATTTTTGAAGTATTAGGATAGTGAGTTTGATAGGTTTTCATGGCGTGGGAGTGTTGGTATTTTTAGGCTTTTTGTTGGGTTAATGTTGTACATCTTGGCTTTTGCATGGGGCTTGAGTTGGTGAGGGTATACTTTTGGATGTTTAACTTTCATTCATATTCAGGAAAGACTTGAGTATGTGGAAAGCTTTTGTAGTGGAAGGATGGTTTGATTTGAGACGGTAGTTTGAGAGGGAATACGGGTGTTTGGGAACTTGTGGTTGCGTTCAGGGAGATTTTTCTTGACTAATAATAATTATTATATTGAAAATATCATAATTTATAAATAATGTTTGAGCATGAAAATTTTGATAATAAAAATTACAAGTTAATATATATATATATATATATATATATATATATATATATATATATATATATATATATATATATATATATATATATATATATAAATGAATGTATATATTATATAAACAGAATTTTTGAGATTCAAGCGTGTGAATCACACAAAATTTATTTTATAAAGATTAAAATAATTTTTATTTTTATTTTATGTTTTTATATATATTTTTTTTTATGAGGAAATTTAAGATACGTGAATTGAATGTTAAAATTTGTTATTAGGTCTCAATATTGAATGATGAATGTCGTTTTAGGAATACAAAGATGCGTAATGAAAGTTTATTTATTTATTTATTTATTTACCAAGTTCGTTACTTAATATCGTGTAATGAAGAATATCATGGTAAGTTAAAATGACCAGCATTGTAAATCGAGAAATCACAAGTAAAAGATTTTTTTTTTTAAATTTCTATGAAGTTTTGCATGAGGATTTCAAGAAAGTTACAAACTATAAGTTTGCGAATTTTCTTAGAAAATCAAAGCGAAACTACCATAAGAAATTTAAAACGAGTTGTATCATAAGATGCAAGTTTTATTGGTGAAAATTTATAATGAAGCAAAAATGCATAATGAAAGTTGTTGTAAAATAGATTTTATATGTCACACCCCAACCAAAGGCGGCGGAACATGCCGGGGTGCAATCGATTGCCCAAAAACACAAGACACTATTTAAAGTGACAATATTTATTTAACTCATTTTATTTCAACAAATCAATAAACAACACATCTCGTTCACGCAAACAAGGTTGAATACAAGTAGCAATTAAATTGTTCGTTTTACTAATATCCTAATAGTCTTGGTAACGTTTTCATCAAGTCCTCGAGTCAACAAAAGTCAAACCTGTAACATTTCATAAAATAAAGTTTGTCAACACAAAGGTTGGTGAGCAATTCATAAGTTTGAGCATATAATTATATAGTAATAAAAAGCCACAAAACTTGTATACGTAACGATAAATAAAAGCAACAACTTGGATAAAATAGATATCGCTAACAAGTTAGCGACACCCAACTATAAGGGGTTGCTAAATAGTTTAGGATTTTATAGACAGTTGCTAAACACATTAGCACCACCTAGCTACAAGGGGTTGCCAAGTAGTCTAGGATTTAAGGTAGCGTTTGTTATGTAGTAATTGTAGGTTCCCAGCCGGATCTACACAGGAGTATCTCGTAACACGAGGGTGCGGAATCCCCACGTAATACGATACGAGCGTAAGATAGATAATACGTTGAACCGATAAACAAACACACGTCACAATACTAATAAACACAATTGTATTGCAACACTTCAACACGTGATATCAATAATCACCAATACACGTTCGAAAAAAACTTATTTCAAAATAAGCCGAAGTGAGGTTTAAATAGACCTCGACAACTTCGCCTAGCATACTAGGCGAAGTTGTCATAACTTCGCTTATCTCCAAGTTCGCCTACATCCCAGGCGAACTTGTGCAAAACAATATTCAAAACCAAAACTAACAATCTAACACGATTACAGACACATACAAAACACGAGATACTGAACTACTGACATTATGCACCAACAGTAATGACATGCGGAATGGAATGATTCATTACGTAGGAATGAAATAAGAGATGTTTGGTTTCACAATGGAATGGAATCATCCATTACACTCAGAATCTCATTCAATCAAAACCATTCCTTCCCACCCCACCCCCCTTCTTTTTTTTCATTCCATTCCTCCTTCAACCTACTTTCTCAACAACACCATCATCTAACAACAACCACCGCCACCACCACCACCACTACCATAGCCACCACCATCATCTAACCACCACCTCCGCCGCCACCACCGTCACCACCACCACCACCTGACCGCCACCGTCGCCATCACCACCTCCACCACCACCTTACCACCAAAGCTACCACCGCCACCATCGTCTCCATAGCCACGACAACCATTGTCACTGTTGCAACCCGACCATAACCGCCACCACCACTATCACTGCCTGGCCACCACCGTCATCACAACCCTACCACCGCCATCACTACTAATGCTACCATCGCTTGACCACCACCACCACAACCACCACCCCCGCCGCCTGACCGCCGCCACCACCACCACCACCGTCGCCACCGCCACCACCATTTTCTTCTCCAAAGCTACCACCACCATCGCCATTTCAGGTTTTTTTTGTTTTTTGTAAAGGAATATATATATTGGGATAGGAATATTTTTATTATTTCTATTTCATTCATAAAAAATTTTCGGATACCAAACAACATAAAGTAATTATTCATTTCATTCTCATATGTTAACCAAAAAAGACAAAGGAATGGTAATGATACATTTCATTCCTTTGTCCATTCCATTCCTTCTTCCATTCCATTCCCCCTTCATTCCATTCCTTTCAACCAAACATACCCTAATAGTTATCGTTAATTGCATTACGTTAACGACACCTTGCCATGAGGGGTTGTCAAATGGTCTAGGATTTATAGTTCCACCATCCAAAAGCGATAAACACATAGGCAAATAAGCATGTAAGCATAGAACACCAAATCAAGCAATTATTTAAGTAAAATATACAATCACGTTTGTGGGTTTAAGATTCAAGTAGATAAAGCATTTAGTTTGATAGGCATGAAATGTCACCCCAAATCGAAAGATGGAAAAAGGGTATGAAAGTACTCACCTCGATTGACGAATCGGGAAAATAATAAATGATCGACATATAGAAAGCTTGTAAACGAAACGAACAAATCCGACTTGAAAGCTATTTGAAAACGAATAAATAAAATATATTAATGAACTTGAAACCATAATGAAATTATACTGGAAACATTGGACAAGAAGGTTCGGTTGTTAATCGGATTACCGGTTAATTTATTAATGATTAGGGACTCGTACTTAATTAATAATTTAAAAAAATAATATTATTAATAATAAGGATAGAAATGATAATAATGATTTTAGAATAAGTTATATATATATATATATAGATATATAAGGTAAAGATGATAATAATACATAATAATAATACCACCAGTTGAGTATTTTTGTTAAAACTAATAATAGTAACAACAATAATAAATATAATACCAATTACCTTCGTCGTTGAATACATTATTAATAGATTTAAGAATTTTACTAATAATAATTATTATTATGAAAATTATATGTGTCATATTAAAGATAATAATTAATACTTATAACATTGTAATTCTAATAGTATTAGTGATATAAATGTAACTCGAGTATTAATGACGTGAAGCGACAACTAGGCCCGATATGGGTTTTGGTTCAATAAAAACAAGTGGATAATATTAACAATAATAGTAATAATAATAAAAACCATCTATTTAATAATAATAATAATAATAATAATAATAATAATAATAATAATAATAATATTGTTAATAAATAAATGATAGAAATATGATTTTAATAATTAGTAATATGATCTTTATAAATAATAATAGCAACTTTAATATTTATAATAATAATGATAATAATAATAAATATAATAATAATCGTTATAAATAATGAGTTTTATATATTAAATGGTTTTATACTAATTATACAACCTTTAACAACAATAACACAAAATCGGTTTTAACGGGGGACACGAACTCGGGTCTTGACGAGACGACTCAAAAATCCAAATCCCGAAACACAATATGTTAACAAACCAATTCCATATTTTAAACAACAATTTAAAACCAAACTCGTTCTAACGTATATAACCAAATATATATAAAACCGGTTATTAACGAACTTAAATCCGATAATCGATATATGAAGTTCAATAACACTAACACCCAAATTATATACCTTTTACGTGTTCACGATTCGTGGCTCGATACCGGTAATGAACCGAGCCGAAATCCACCGGAGATGAGAGAGAGACGGAGAGGGTGCGACTGAGAGAGAGAGAGAGTAGAGAGAGATAGCGTGAGAGAGATAGAGAGAGAAAATGAGAGAGATGACGGTGAGAGAGAGACAGCCGAAGAAGGAGAGAGACGAAGAGGGAAAGAGAGGGGGACAGTGGCGGAGCACCGACGGTACACGACGGCCGGATCTTCGGTCGCCAGAAAAACGACATAGAGGGGAAAACGGGGCTGTGGGTGGTGTTCGGAGAAACAGGGGAAAGAGGGTTGTGATGTATGAGTTACAGGGAGGGGAGATGGTGGCCGGAGGTGGTGGCGGCGGCCGGCCGGAAAAGAGAGAAGAAGAGGGAGCGGCTGGTGTTTAGTTTGTAATATTAGGTTTAGGGTTTGGTTTGGTTGTTTATATATGTATATGCATATTTTTAAACAAGCCCTCCAAGTTTCAATCATTGTTTAATCACAAGTTTAAAGGTTTCCAAAGTTTATAACTGTTGGGCCTGGTTTTATGGTTTGAGCTTGATTTGTACTTAATTCTAGTTATTTGGGCTTGGGTTTTGGGTGCATATGTAAACCGAGAACACTTATGTGTTCTCGGTGGTCTTTTTGGTGTTTGGGCCGGCTTATTATTTGTTTTTCCTATATATAGTCTCGATTATGTATAGGGTAAAGGTTGTTGACTTCCAGTTTGTGTTAAATCATTGTAAGTGCCTAAGCACCCGACGTATTCAATAATATACGTGTGTTTTGAAGCAATTCCGAGTTACCTTTTACTGTTCTTATTCTTATTCTTATTCTTATTCTTGAGTCACCGAGTGTTGGTATTTCGCACCAATACTCGTTTGATTGATATCATATTGTAGTGATCCAGATTCGGGACTTACAATTGGTATCAGATCCTTTGACGAATTCAGACTCATTATTGTGATATCAACGATTCAAGAATATTATTTACAAGGTTTGGTGAATATATCCTGCGAGGCAGTGTTTGGAGAAGAAAGATTAGTCTATTTTTGGATAAAAATTTGGTTTGACTTGAAAATTAATTCGAATCCCACATTAGTTGGAAAGTTGTTATAATTCAGTTAAAGTTTTCTCAGGTTTTCGGCCTACATAGTTCTCGGCAACATTGTGTTCTTGGAAAATTGGTGTTCTCAGCCTACATAGTTCTCGGCAAGGTTGTGTTCTCGGCAAATTAGTGATTTCGGTCAACTGATTTGGTCAACCTACACAGTTTTCGGTCAACAGCTTATTAACATATATAGTTCTCGGCCAAGGGTAGTTTTCGGTCAAGAAACTGGTCAACAAGGGTGGTTTTCGGTCAAGGAATTGGTCAACACTTGTGTTTTCGGTCAATTTTGGTCAACCAACTGGGTTCTCGGTTAACCAACTTGGTTTTCGGTCAATCTTGGTCAATATTTAGTTCTCGGTCAACAGGTTTTAGTGTGCTCAGCCCAGTCTGTTGGTTTGGGCTTGTTTTATTGGACTTATAATTTATTGGAATTAACCTTTAATTGGATCTAAAACAATCTGTAATCAAATTGCTATGGCCCAGTTAACCAATGGCAGCAATTCAACCAACTAGTCGCTTCACCAAGAACTTGATTCTATCATGGGCACTGCTACCCGCATACCCCGTCTGTTATCCCACGAGGGGTTCAGTGAGTGGAAATTTCGTTTCGAACATTATGCCAAAATGAAAGATTCAAAAATTTGGAGAAGTATTGTGAGGGGACCTCAAAGTATCACTTATCAAAGGGCTGGTTCCACCGAGGTTCTTGTGAAAACAGTTGCTTTATACGATGATGATGACTTTGCAAAAGTTGAAGAAGATGAGAAAGCTTTATCAACTCTAACTATGGCACTCTCACCCGAGATTGCTCTTCAATTTAGAGAACTTCAATCTGCTAAAGAGCTGTGGGCGGCACTGATAGAAGTATATGAGGGAAATGAGGATATGAAGAGAAGCCGTCAAGATTTGTCGCGGAAAAAGTTTAATATGTTCAATCATGTTCTAGGAGAGACATTGGAATCTCAACTTCAGAGGTTTATATCCCTCGTAACTGAAATAAGAACTGCTGGGATATTTCTACAAACCTCATAAATTAACAACAAGTTAGTGAACTCTCTACCGAAAAATTGGGACATGAATGTTGCAGTCATTAAGAAGACCAAAGATCTTAACAGAATGAGCATGACTGAAATGATTGCCACCATTAAAGCCTGCGACATGGATGATAAACAACGGGCAATAAATCATGCTAATTCTTATAGTGCTGCTGGTTATAACGTTGCTTCAAACAGTGCTCTCATGTCTCAAGACAGTTTCTCACTGTTCAAGCCCACTCAACAACCACCACAGGAAACTTCCAGATTTTTCATCCACCCTCGGTCAATCATCCTCATCAAATTCACATAATCCAGCTCCATTGTTTTTCACTAAATCTGGCCAGTCCACAAATGATTTTGGCAAAACCGCTCCTAGTCTAAACCCCAGCCAGATTCCCACCATACCTAAAGAAACTCAAGAGAATATCGCGTTAATGGCGGGATTCATGAATTTTTATCATGCTTTTCTGGCCGGAGACTTAGTTCAACAGGTGGTTACTACTGAACTGGATCAGATTCATCCAGACGATGTTGAAGAAATGGATATCTCGTGGCAAATTGCCATGGCTGTTTTCCGTGCCAAGAAATTTAAGAAGAGGACGGGTAGAAATAATTGGAACATGCCAAATAATCAAAAGGTGGGTTTTAACAAAGAAACCCTCAGGTGTTACAACTGTCACGAGCCGGGTCCTTTTACTCGTGAATGCACTAACCCTGTTAAGGATGGAAATACGGAAAGGGCATTGGTTCCAGTTGGAAATGTTCGGGGTGATGTTGGAGGTAGTTCGGGAAATGGTGAAAGAGGTATGGTTGCTTAAACGTTCTCGTGGGAAGATCAGATGGCTGCTCTTAACATTGGAAATCAAACTGCAAACTTCGCCACAGTTTAAGACTCTGAAGAGGAAAACACTGCTGAGGAGAAGGTCAATGAACTCCAGTTTGCTTATATGGCGTTCAATTCTCCGGATTCATATGAGGTACGCTTTCAACCATGCTCGTTAAATTGTGGTGAGAAAATAGAAATGTATAAACTTCATAATGACAGCCTAAGTAGAGATATGGAAAGAATAAAATCAGAAAGCTTTAAACTTAAGAAAAATGAAAAGGGTTTTCTAGATAAGATAGAATCACTCAACAAAGACATTAAAAAACTTAAGTCTGATTTTAGTATAAAGAGCTGTCACTATCTTGATGCTACACAAGAAATCGCTGAGTTGACTGCAAAACTGGAGACCGCCAAATCTGAAATCTTAAATTTAACTAGCAAGTTTGAAAAGGCTGAATTTGATTTTAAGAAATTCAATGGGTCCAGTAAAGTTGTCAACTCAATGATCGAAAATCAGCTGTGGTGGAAAAAAAATGAAGGTGAGGGTATAGGATATAGTCAAGTTCCACCACCATACAATCACAACTATGTTCCTACTCCTGTTACCAAAGAACATGAAGAAAAGATAAAGGACTTGAAGTACTATAAACAAGATAAGGGTGAGGGGACCGGTTCTACTAATGTCGGTCCATCTACTTCAAGTATGAATGCTTCTAACATGTCTACTTCATGTGCAGAAAAAATAATTGTGAAGGAGTGGACTGATGAGGATGACGATCCTAGTTTTGATTTTGATAATGATTTTGTTTCTAATGTTTCTTTAGAACCTTCTGTTTTGAATTCTGTTATTTCGACTGTTTGTGTGGGCTCTGTTTTAAAGAGCAAGGATACTTGTGTGGTTGATTCGGTTGAAACTTTATATTCCAATAATGTGGTTTCAAATAAAAACAAAGTTTCTAAAAATTCAAAAAACTCAGAAAATTATGTTGCACCTAAGTTTGTCAATGAGGGATGCTCCAATGACAAACAAGGTGACAAGCTCAGAAAGGGGAACTTGAATTCTCGCAAATCTAAACAAAATGGTCCACACAACAAGTTCAGACAAGGAGTTGCCCAAAATGAATTTTTCATAAAACGTCAAACATGTTTTAACTGTGGCACTCCTGGTCATATTGCTAGAAATTGTCCACATCGTCTGTATATTCCTTATTACGGATTTTATCAAAGGAATATGCCACATGTATCTCGTAATGCATACAGACAAAGATTCAGGTATTATCCAGCTAGTTCCTTTGACGATGATTGGAATCGAAACAAATCTGGCAGGTTTAGTCCTCATCAGACCAAACCAAACAGGTCTAAAGGTATGGTATAGAAAAATGATTCAAAACTAAAATCTGACATAAATACTATGGTTAAGGTCAAACATGAAAAACGGCCAGATTCGTCTCCTCCCATGTCCAAATCACCGGAGGTTACGACAACCATTTGTACATATAACTCCAAGTCTCACAGACATAAATGGTTGCCCAAATCTCCGGCCAAAGAGTCAACAAAATCTATTTTTGATTATCAAAAGGATATGTAATGGTAATTCGTGACAACTGTAGACGAATCAGGGTCACCCAGTATAAGTATGGACTGGGTACCAAAACCTAACTAATCCCGCGTTTCGTGCAGGGACAGCTATGGAGGAATATCATCATACCTTGGTATGTTGATAGTGGCTGTTCCAGGCACATGACTAGAGACATCACCCAACTACACGACATTCAAACATTTAATGGTGGGTATGTGTCCTTTACGGGAGGAGAAAAAGGAAAGATCACTCAATTGGGTACTGTAAGTAATGGTGTGTTGAAATTTGAAAATGTTAATTTTGTTCCATAATTGAAGCACAGTCTTTTAAGCGTGTCACAAATTTGTGACAAAGATTTCTCAACTCATTTTACTAAAAA
The DNA here is from genome assembly GCF_021521415.1 of Bidens hawaiensis. Lineage (NCBI taxonomy): Eukaryota > Viridiplantae > Streptophyta > Magnoliopsida > Asterales > Asteraceae > Bidens > Bidens hawaiensis. The sequence continues at coordinate 20,281 of NW_027505330.1, read as the reverse complement.
TGAGTGCTTAATTCTGAAACCTGGTATAATCATACCAGAAGAATGGATTCTTGTTCGATCACAACGAAAAGATAATGCTTATGTGATCGACATGAACAAAAATGTTCCTAACGAAATAACATGCTTGTTTTCAAAAGTGTCAGAATATAATGCGATGCTTTGTCATCGTCGGCTTGGTCATGCTAATATTAAAAATCTGAATCGTCTTGCTAAAAACAATTTAGTGTGTGGTTTGTCAATCAAGGATTTTGTGACTGTTGAAAAATGTGTGGCTTGCGCTTTGGGAAAACATCATCGAAAATCTCATAAGCCTAAGTTAATTAATACCATTTCGTCCGTTTTTCAGTTACTTCATATGGACCTCTTTGGGCCTATTCATGTTTTTAAGTTGTTCTCATAGCTCTTATTGTCTTGTTATTACTGATGATTACTCACGTTTTACATGGGTGTTTTTCTTGTCAAATAAGAGTGAAACTGCAGATCTGATCAAGAAGTTTGTGGTGTTAATGGAGAATCAGCTGAACCTAAAGCTGAAAGGAATCCGGTGTGATAATGGAACGGAATTCAAGAATGCAGTTCTGAATCATTTCTGCTCAGAAAAGGGGGTGCTTCGTCAGTACAACGCTCCAAGGACACCGCAACAAAATGGTATCGCTGAAAGAAGAAATAGAACTCTAATCGAGGCAGCAAGAACGATGTTATGTGACTCCAAGTTGCCACTGTTTTTCTTGGCAGAAGCCATCAATACGGCTTGTTATGTTCAGAACGGGGTGATAATCAATAAGTCCAAGATGAAGACTCCGTATGAGATCATTTATGGTCATCAACCCACTGTCGCACATTTCAGGGCTTTTGGGTATCCGTGCAAGTTACTAAATTTAGAAACCACTCCATAGTTTGGGGCCGCAGCAGATGAGTGTTACTTCGTGGGATATGCCGGTAATATAGCCTACAGGGTTTACAACAAGTCCACCAAACAGATTATAGAGTCTTATGAAGTCAGTTGGTTAGAAGAAAATGAGACTGACGCCCGCGTTGGTCCAGATTGGTTATTCGACTACAATGAATTCTTCAAGCCTTTTAATGTATTTCCAGTCATCAACACAGCCTCTCAAGGTGGTTCCACAGTGGAAGTCACACAAGACAGTTCTCAATCACTGTCTCATATTTCTCCATTACTGGATGATGAAACTACCGAGCTAACCAGTGTTTCGACCTCAATTGAAAAACAGCATAAACAATCTTCAGAGACCGATTGTTCGCCAATCTCGTCTGAGAATACTGCAAATGTTGAGGGGGGAGAGTTCCGTTCGTCAGATATTCGGGAGCACTCTGTTTCCCGACGCCATTCCATATGAATATGTTGTCGGCGCCTCGTACTCTCACAGTACAGCAACGTCTGGATGGAAAAATCCCCTCACTGATTCTGGGGAGAACGTAACAAATCTTCAACCTAACAGTGATGTTTCTGATCAGTTAATCCCATAAAGAATCCAAAAGAATCATCCGATTGAAAACATCATAGGTCCCATTGAAGCAGGTGTGTCCACCAGAAGTCAGACCGGACATATAAACAGTTGTATGTTTTCCTGTTTCATATCTCAAATCGAGCCAAAGAATGTAGAAATGGCACTTCAAGAACCTAGTTGGTTTGACTCCATGCATGAAGAACTGAATCAGTTTGATAAGTTGAAGGTATGGAGATTGGTTAAACTGCCGGAAGGAAAGAAAGCTCTTGATACAAGATGGGTTTTTAGGAACAAGCAAGATGACACCGGGGTTATTGTTCGTAATAAGGCACGACTGGTAGTTCGCGGGTTTCGTCAGGTTGAAGGGTTAGATTACACAGAGGTCTATGCTCCTGTAGCTAGAATTGAGGCAATTAGAATTTTTCTGGCCTATGCATCATATATGGGGTTCACAGTATATCAAATGGATGTTAAAACAGCGTTCTTGTATGGTGAGGTCAAAGAGGAAATTCATGTTGATCAGCCACCGGGTTTCGTTGACTCTAAGAAACCAGATCATGTTTACAAGTTAGACAAGGCCCTGTACGGGTTACATCAGGCTCCACGGGCGTGGTATGCTACACTGATCGCCCACCTTCTTGACCACGGATACAAGCGGGGAACGATTGATCAAACCTTGTTCCGGAAAACTGTAGGAAAGGATTTGATCTGGTCCAGATATATGTTGATGACATCATCTTCGGTTCCACCAGTGATGATCGGTGCAAAGAATTTGAGGGTGTGATGAAGAAAAGATTTGAGATGAGCTCGTTGGGTGAAATGACAACATTTCTGGGTTTACAGGTTCGCCAAAGTCCGACGGGAATTTTGTTGCATCAAGGAAAGTATGTTGAAGATATGCTGGCTAAATTTGAGCTTCAAGATTCCAAGAGTGCTAATACTCCAATGGCAGAAAGACCGATGTTGTCATCTGATCCTGAAGGGAGTCCCGTAGATCAAACATACTATCGATCGATGATCGGGTCCCTATGTATCTCACAGCTAGTCGTCCTGACATAATGTTTGCAGTCTGCCAATGTGCTCGCTTCCAGGCTAATCCTAAACTCTCTCATTTAATTGCTGTAAATGTATTTTTAGGTATCTGAAGGGGCAACCGAAGTTAGGTCTTTGGTATCCCAATCAATCAGAATTTGATCTTTATGCTTTTGCTGATAGCAATTATGGTGGAGATGACATTGACAGGAAATCCACGTCAGCTGGTTGCCAGTTTCTCGGAGATCGCCTCATCTCATGGCAGTGTAAGAAACAACAAACAGTGTCCACCTCAACCGCCGAAGCAGAATATGTTGGCGCTTCCGCTTGCTGCTCTCAGGTTATCTGGATGCAAAACCAGTTGCTGGATTACGGTTTGGAATTTCTTGACACTCCTATTTTTTGTGATAATGATGCGGCCATTGCTATTGTGAAAAACCTAGTCCAACATTCAAAAACCAAGCACATCAATATTAAAATTCATTTTATTCGTGACTGTTTCGATCGGAAATTGATTCATCTTGAACAAGTACACACTGATAACAACGTGGCGGATTTATTTACAAAACTGATCGGAACAGCAAAATTTAATGTGCTTGTGAGTTTTATTAAAATGCTTCGTTTCGAGGATTGAGTCTTTTTGGGGTTAAATTTGTACTTTTTTGTTTAGTTTATGCACAAATTTAGGGGGGAGAAAAATCAAAAAGTCAAAAACAGTGTGTGTGCGTTTTCATTATTCAAAAAAAAATTGACTTTTTCAAGATTCATTTTCGCTTAAAATTATGTCGGTTGCTCAAGTTTGAAGGACATATACTTGTATATGGTTGGTCTGGTGTTCTACTTGTAGTTTCACAGGATAGCCATTTACCTAACGACTGAAAGCACCTTAGGCGATTATGATATGTCTTTGTGTTTCGTGTTCTTTCACTTAAAATTATGTCGGTAACTCTGAGCTAGAAGGATATGTGTTTTCATGCATGTTTGGTCCAGTTAACCACTTGTGGTTACAATGGATAGCCATTAACCTGAAGGCTTAAAGTGACCGGGGTGACTGAATGCTTAACACGTGTGTTTTACTTAACTCTCTGGGAAGTGATATTACTATTCAGTTAACAGCTTTTTAGAAGCTTTAAAATATTTTCAAATGGAAATTGATCCAACCTTTGGAAAGTGATAGATAAATTGTTTCTGTGTGCCTAACGGGTGAAGCGGGTGAAGTTATTAAGCTTAAAAGGCTCTAGAACAGTCATTGATGTGTATGGTACTTTCCACGATGCGTAAGAGTTAAAGTGATATAAACTAAATTTGCTAAACTTAATGTGGAGAGTCATTTTGAAGATAGGTGCATGTCTCCAGATACATCTCTCCGAATGATAGGCAGAAAAGCAATTGCACCCAGTCATACACGAGCCCGTTAGTGTCTTGATGACCAAAAATATTGTATAGTCAAGCTATTGCTATTATTATTATTACAAGAAAAAAAAGGTTATTTATGTTTATTAAAGTTATCTCATTATCAAGGCTTAAAGGGTCAAACTAGAACTACAGAGATGGGGGCACACAAGTAAGTCTTGTCATGTCTCGAATGAAAGGCTTGTCAGTTTACTGACACTAAGTCCAACGTTCAACCTTAAAACTAAGCCTGCTTTGTATAAAATTATTTTGATCAAGCACTAGGAGGTTGGAGTCAAATTGGGGTGATCTGGGGAAAGCCAAATACGCTTTAAGAAGAGATAGGAGGTATCACAGGTCCATGAGTGAAGTCCATCTAAGCTTTATGCCTAACTGAACCTTAATCATATCACTGATGCGATAAAAGATGTAGGTTCCCTGGACGGATCACACGAGATATCCCGATATACACAGGTGCGGAATCCCTGTGTAGATCGTTACGGACGTAGAACACAAACACACGAACACACGAATACGATACGAACAAACTCACGTTATATTAATAACCCAACACGTGATACTTACAGACTCTCGACCTCACGTCACTTGACTCACTGAATTACACGTAAATTAACCACCCTTAAACAGTAATCCGTAACCTATATAAATACACGACAACTTCGCCTCAGGCGAAGTTGTCCATAACTTCGCTCGTTCAACAAGTTCGCCTAGGCGAACTTGTCAACAACTTCGCTTGGTTAACAAGTTCGCCTAGGCGAACTTGTCAACAACTTCGCTTTAAACAAACAAATACATAAAAAATATTACAGACTCGATTACAGACACTAGACATATGAACTACTGACATTTATGCACCAACAGACTCCCCCTTGGCAGTAGCTTCATATCTGGATCTTTCAGCTCTTGTCTCGTAATCCTGTAACTTCAAGCGTGCACTCCTTCTCTAAGCTTCATCCTTCCAAGCAGGAATATAAAAGATCTTTTTCTCGTTAAGCATCTTCAGATCAGCTTGCGATAAGTTAACAAGATGCATCGGATCGTAAACTCTAAGGATCTCTTGTTCATCCTCATCTTCCATCACTGCCTCAGCTGTCTCACAATCAACGAACCACCACTTTAGGTCTTTGAGCACATCCTTGGGCATAAGCTTCATCGGTACTTCTTTAAGGCACCGGATTGGTTTATACTTCATAACCATCCAAGGCTTTCCATCAGCTCTCAAACCTCTATCCTTGTCTTCAACAAGTTTCCCTTTCTGTGGTTTCAGCAGCTCAAACTTCTTTTCCTTTATGCTCTCTTTCCATACAATTTTCCCTATGACTCTAGCCATATTATCGTCACTTCGATTGATCAACCCCAATCTGGCTAAGTCTTTAACCTCGCACTCAGGCAGTGTGTTTAACGATCTCAACATTCTTCTGAGGTACTGAACTCCATCATATCGTTTAATCACGAAGAGCCGCAACTGCTCATCATAAATCCAGCATATAATCCCTTTCTTTGCTTCAGCATAGCCCTTAATGTTGTAACTCTTTTTGAACATGGTAGGGACTGCCGGTTTCTTCGTTTTGACGAACCATTGAGCATATCCTTCCTTCCACCTCGGCTGCTCTTTCCATTCAGTATCTTCAACTGCCGTCTGATCACCCATATCGGCCTTCTCAACCTCTGGAATGTCATGTTTGACGTTTTCCTCTACTATCTCTCCTTCCTCAATCTCATTCTCAATCTCAATCTGCTCACCGATCTTCTCAATCACATCACTCGGCAGCACATCCTCATCAAATAACACATCGTCGCTGAACATATCATCGTCAAGTTCTTTCAACGCATCAATCACGTCATCATCAACCAACACCACATCATCACCACCAGAACCACCAGCCGCGTCGGCATACTCCCCCTCAGCTGTGGAAGTACCAAGAGCTTGAGAAGTTCTTGGCAGCTCACCACCTGCATCTTTCGATGCATTGGGATCATCGTCTCTGTCGTTTCTCTTCTTCGTCCTGAGCTCGTCGCCTTTACAGCTCATCTCCCCCTGAGATGCCAAGAACTCCTTCAAGGCATCTATAATTTTCCCATGCTCAACCAGGAGGGATGACTGTAGTTGATTTGCTTCTACTAGGCGTTGAATAGTCTTCGATTGCTCTGCCACGATCCGCTCTAGTGAAGCTATTCTCTCTGAGTCAGACATAGGCGTAGGCGAGACATCAGAAGCAGGCGTAACCGCAGGTGGTACCATACCTGATAACCCTGCAGTAGTGATGACCGTTGACTCTACAAATCGTGCAGCTACCACCGACTGAGTAAGCGTTGGAGGTGGTAGAGACACAATCTCCGGAGTCGACGTCTGGATGGTAGTGGTGGATGGAATGCCAGCAGATGATGTAGCCACCACGGGAACATCCGCAGCGCTTGTACTTGTAACCTGTACAGAAGTAGGAACGATAGACATACCAGACAGTGAGGCCGGAGCAAAACGTACCATCCTTGAAGTCTCTCCAGCTCCCATACCTGCACCTGTCCTTTCCCGTCTTGAACGTCGTATCAGCTTATGTATATCTTCTTCCTCTTCTGACTCATCATCATCCTCCGTTCTCTTTCTCTTCCCAAACGTTCTCTCTCGAGACACCATCAACCGTCTCCCCTCATTCATGATCTCATCCAAATCTGAGTCAGCCATTGATGTAGCTGCTCTAGTAGCACTCACACCCGAACCCTGTGCAGCAGAGACCTGCACCTCTACATGTGTATCAACTTGATCCATATCGAAATAACCTTGACCTCCAAAGACAGCATCAAGATCTATATCCTCTGCAGCCGACACAACAGGCACAGCAGGTGCAGCTTGAGTTGCTCTTGCCTGTCTCGGTTGAGGATCTCTGAACTCGTCCCCACCAGCAGGAACATACTCTGGGTTGATTAAAAACCCAAACAGTGGAGTATGCCTTGGACGACGTTCAGGGTTGCTCCTCGCACTCGAAGTGCGGCATTGAGCAAAGATACGTTTGCTCACAGATTCCACGTATCTGATCGGTCGTCTCTGAGGTAGACTCGGAGCCACATGGTTCAATATCATCTGGATAAAACGTGGGTACATAATGAACCGCTCCCGAGCCATCGCCCTTCTCTGTCTGTCAATCTCGTAAAAGACCATCTGACTAAAACTATAGCGTTTATTATAAGTCAGTGCAGTCATTGCGGACTGCATGGTCGCACCCATACCGTCAGTGCCCGCCTTCCTTCCTGACATGCAAACTATCATGACGTGCATAAGGAAGCGCCACTGATCAAGCAGAAAACCCTTCCGTCTCTGTGTATCGCCTAATGGACCAGAATAGCCCATTCGGAGAAACGCTCCATCACGAAACGGAGCCACAAACTCAGTTGGGTCGTCCCTCGTCTCTTCTCCAAACCGTAATGCCACCCGAATCTGTTCAGAATTGAACTGAACTTGTTGATTGTTCACAGTCGCTCGCATGACCGGGGGCTCAACACGACAGTCGTATTCGACCGTCTGCCAAAAGTCTTCGATATTTGGTAGAGATATCGGCAGAGTGTTCGTGATAGCATGAAATATCCTCGAGCGTAGGAGGAAAGTTATGATCTCGCGGTAATCGTCCACACCGCTCGCCTCCGGGTCTAAAGTGATGTACATATTGTGACCCGGGAAAAATTGTCTCTGATTGTCACCATCGTCTCCTCCTGCACCTCCAGCACCAGCTACTGCAGCCATATCTGCAACAAACGAACCAAGTTAGAACAACATAAAGACATAGCACAAGTTTGCTTTGTTACCATGAGCGAAGTTGTGATAAACTCCGTATAGGCGAAGTTAAAGTTGGGGCGAAGTTGGGAACAACTTCGCTTCAGCTTTAAGTTCGTCTAATTAACACTAAGTAAAATTGATCTAGGCGAAGATAATGTTAACTTCGCCTCATCACAACATCGCCTCAGGCGAATTTAAGTTTCAGGCGAAGTTACGGATAACTTCGCCTCAGGCGAACTTAAGCTTCAGGCGAAGTTACGGATAACTTCGCCTAAACCCTAACTTCGCCTGAATCTGAAACGGCGACAGTAAGGTTAATGCAAACATCGAAAATCTGATGTTTCGGCTAGTTTAGACGATTAAGGACCCTTAAACCAAGCTTTTTAAGGACATGTTGACGATCAGTATGGTTATTAACGCGTAACAGCAAGTTTTGAAAGACCGATTTGAAGGTCCGACGGTTCGAGGTTCATAATCGGGTCGAAACGACCACTGATTATCATTGAAGAACAATGAATATACGATGTAAAGGCATCACGAACCTTGAAACGTAACGGAAACTGGGAAATAAGAACAAGTTAACTGAATAAAGATAAGTTCGCCGGATAATCAAGTAAGTTCGCCGGATAAGTTCGCTGGTTTTTAAAAGTGATGAACAGTTTTGACTGTTGAACATCCTTATATAGGGTCTGGGTTATACAGGCGAAGTTACAGATAACTTCGCATAGGCGAAGTTATTCACAACTTCGCCTGTTTCACAACATCGCCTATATTTACAAAATCAAACCTTATAATTTAAACATTTTTCAATTTACTCTTTAAAACTTCCCGTTAAGAAATAAATGACATGATCAATTCTAAGTAACCAGTTAAAAAATCATAAAACTATCTAACTACAAAAACTTAAAAAATTTAAAGTATAAGGGATCAAATTTCAGTCTAGTTAGGGACTACCACGTTTTAAGAAAAAATCCGAACAGGAATCATACTAATTACGTGACTGTCACATAGATCCGTGTTTAGCTATATTATGACATATAGAGACAGGTTGTAATCAGGTATAACTTAAAGTGGTTTTCATCGTTTCTGTGATACGAGTTAGGTTCGATTAAGCCTCAAAATTTAAGTGGGCAACAACTCAGAGATTTTGATGCCTCCTATCTATCCTCAAAGCGTATTTGGCTTTCCCCAAGTCACCCCGAATTGACCTCGACCCATAGTGTCTGATTAAGTTGAAAGTATTCTTGATCTGCTTCCCGTTCTTCTCTCTTACTCAATGATTGTGAAGTCTTGATATTGTCATCTCTAATATGTTTCAATAACTCCAAATATATATATATATATATATATATATATATATATATATATATATATATATATTTTTATGAACTACATAGACTTCAAAATAGAAATTAACTGCAAGTCCCGAATCTGGATCACTGCAGTATCTTGAGACGCTATCTTCACGGGAATCAGAACACACATGGGCTCGTGTATGACTGGGTAATCGCTTTTCTGCCTATCATTCGGAAAGATATATATGAAGGCATGCAAAACTCTTAAGGAGTTTCCACGTAAAATCAAGTAAATTTAGTTTGTATCACGTCTACTTTTACGCACCATAAAAAGTTACCATGACATACAATGACTGTCCTAAAGCCTTTTAAGCCTAATAACTTCACTAGCTAAGCACACAGAATTAGTATATCTATCATTTTCCAAGGTTGGATCAATTTTCTGTTAAACATAGCTAACGAACTTCTTACGAAGTAATAGACTTGAAAAGTAATTTCATTTCCCCTTTTCTTTCAAAATTTTAACATTAATCGCCCCGACCAAAACAAAGGTCTTCAGGTAAACGGCTATCCCGAAGATCCAATGGATCAGCTGGACCGACCACATACTAGTATGTGTCCTTCTAACTAAGTATGATCGACTAATTTTAAGCGAAAGAATGAAAAACTCATCATAAACCGCCCCGGTCACTATCAGTAATCTGGTTAATGGCTATCCTCAAAATCTACAAGTAGAAAATGAGGACCAAAACATATCCGAAGACAAGTCCTTCAAACTGATGTAACCGACATATTTTTAAGCGATTAGTGACGGTTTTTTTTTTTTTTTTTTTTTTTTAAATATCACAAGAAAAGCATGGTTACTCGGGATTGATCATCCCATTCAGTTCAATAAGGTTTTGAAATCTGGATTTGTCAAACGCTTTAGTATATAAATCAGCGAAATTATCAAGCGTATCCACCTTTTCAAGCACAATCAATTTCTTCTCAGCACAATCCCGTATAAAATGATGACGTATGTCAATATGTTTAGTTTTACTATGTTTCACGGGATTGTTAGTTACTGAGATAGCAGCTGTGTTATCAATGCAAATAGGAGTAAGTAAGAAATTCAGACCATAGTCGCGCAACTGTTGTTGAATCCAAAGAACCTGAGAGCAGCAGTTGGATGCTGCCATGTATTCTGCCTCACAGGTTGAAATTGCGACTGAAGTCTGCTTCTTGCATTGCCACGACACCAATCTGCCACCAAGAAACTGACATCCTCCAGTTGTTGACTTCCGACTCTGATTGCACCCTCCATAATCAGAATCTGTGTAAGCGACCAGCTCCAAGTCTCCTCCTCTCGGGTACCACAACCCCAGCTTCGGCTTGCCCTTGAGATACCGCAGTATCCTCTTTGCACCTTTTAAATGAGATTCTTTTGGATTTGCCTGAAAACGTGCACAAAGACAAACAGCAAACATTATATCAGGCCTAGATGCAGTTAAGTACATTAAAGAACCTATTATTGCCCGATATTGAGTTGGGTCCACATCTGCATCACCGTCTACTTCAGCACCCAATTTGTGATTGACGCAGATTGGAGTATCATATGGAGAACTGTCCTCCATTTTGAAGCGCTTGAGCACATCATGAACATACTTCGTCTGATGAATAAACATCCCGTCCTTCTTCTGATCAACCTGCAATCCTAGAAAGAAAGTTAGTTCACCCATAGCACTCATTTCAAACCTTTTCTTCATGACGGCTTCAAACTCCTGACACATGGAGACTTTTGACGCAGCAAATATAATGTCATCCACGTAGACTTGTACCAGCAGGAAGTCGCTTCCATCCCTTTTGAAGAACAACGTGCTATCAATTTTCCCTCTTTCAAAACCATTCTCTAGCAAGTAATCCGATAAAGTTGAATACCAGGCACGAGGTGCCTGATGTTATCCATACAACGCCTTGCTCAACCTGTACACGTGATCTGGAAAGTCTGGGTCAGGAAAACCCGGAGGTTGCTCAACATACACAACCTCATCAACTTTCCCATTCAAAAACGCACTCTTCACATCTAGCTGAAACACCTTCATCTTTTCATAAGCAGCAAACGCCAAAAACAATCTTATGGCTTCCAACCTGGCGACAGGAGCGAACACTTCGTTATAATCAATCCCCTCTTGTTGATTAAAACCTTTAACGACTAGCCTCGCCTTGTTTCTTATAATAACCCCCCTTATCATCTCTCTTGCACTTAAACACCCATTTTGTGCCTATCGCATGCACATTCTTTGGTTTCTCAACCAAAGTCCAAACTTCCATCTTCTCGAATTGAGCCAACTCTTCTTGCATGGCTTCGACCCACGAGCTGTCCTTTAAAGCCATTTGATAATTCTTCGGTTCAATCTGGCTTATAAAGCAGGTGTACAGGCATTCATTGATTATTCATGTCTCCTTAATGCTTGTATAAACACAGGTGTGCTCATTCAAGCTACTTCTTGTTTGTACACCGGAGGACACATCACCAATCACATTATCCAAAGGGTGATTTTTATGAATTCTCGTGGTCGGAACAGAACCGACATGCAAATTATCTTCCAAATTAGAAGAGATCTCGTCAATGGTTGTTTCTGGCTGAGAGTGAAAAGGATTGATAAATTCTTCTTCAGTTGAGGCAGCAGGGATACCGATAGTGTTTGATGAGGAAGGTTGACATTTATCAATCAGCTTTCTTGGCAATAGATTTTCTTCCTCATCGAGTATCATCTTTGTCGCAACTCTTTCTTCTTCTTCAGAAATTTCCAACTCCGGTATGTTAAAAGACTTAAAAAGCTTAACATAGTCGAAAAGCTCAGCAGGTCCATTGCTTGGTTTTGGCGGTTGGTAACTTGTGATGTCGGTGTTACACACCACCTCCACCTTGCAGGTCGAAGTATTGAAGACACGTCTGTTGGGAGTACCAACAACATAACCGACTAAGATTCCTTCATCGGCTACTTCGCCAAATTTAGAATTTGTCTTCAAGATCGAACAAGGGGACCCGAATGGTTCAAGACCACTAAAGTTGGGCTTCCTTCCATGCATAAGCTCGTAACACGTTTTACCAAGTCTCTTAACGGTTAACACTCTATTCAGAACATAGCAGGCTGTAGCAACTGCTTCAGCCCAGAACATCACAGGAAGCTTCGAATCTGCCAGCATAGTTCTGGCTCCTTCAATTAAAGTTCGGTTCTTCCTTTCAGCCACTCCATTCTATTGCGGAGTATACGGAGCGCTGTATTGGTGTTCAATTCCTTTCTGAAGACAGAAGATCTCCATTTCAAAATTCTTGAACTCCGTTCCATTGTCACTCCTGATGAACTTCATTGTTTTACCCATGACGTTCTCAACTTTGGTAATCAAATTCTTCACCATTTGAGCCGTCTCATCTTTCGATTTCAGAAAATATACCCACGAATATCGCGAGTAGTCATCAGTGATCACCAAGCAGTAAAAAGTACCTCCTAGACTTTTTACATTCACGGGACCGAAGAGATCCATGTGAAGCAGTTCTAGAGTACTAGCAATAGAGTTGACCTTCTTGGTGAGATGGGATTTCTTGTGTTGCTTTCCCTTCTTGCATGCTATACATTTGTCTTCAAAGTTAAAACTTTTCAAGGGAACGCCCATCACAAGTCCATTCCTGACAATGTGGTTCATCTTCCGAAGATGAATGTGCCCCATCCTCCTGTGCCACAGTTCGGATTCCGATTCGCTTGCTTTCGTTATTAAACATGATTCTTCCGTGGCCATTTCAGTAGACCTCATATCCATCACATAAGTATTTGTATCACGTGGAGCTTTCATCACTATCCACTCGTCTGGTATCTGAAAACCAGGCTTCAACACGATCGCCTCATTCTTCGTGAAATGAACAGTGTACTCCTTATCACAAATCTGCGACACACTCAGCAGATTGTGCTTCAACTCTTCTACAAAGTTCACATTCTCAAGAGTCATTTTTCCATTGGACACCGTTCCTCTTCTAGTAATTCTGCCTCCACTTTCACCGGCAAAGCTAACTCTCGCTCCTTGAACAGGTTTTAAGTCGTGCAACAAGTATTTGTTACCCGTCATGTGCCGGGAACAGCCGCTATCTACAATCCAAAGACTGTCGGCAGCCCTGTTCAACTGTTCCTGCACAATAAAGCAAAGGATTAGAATCTAGGGACCCAAGACCAATTGGTCTTGGATCTATACATCCCGTACTTCTGCTTTCCAAAGTTAGCATCTGGATAATTCCTGTCAGTCCTATTAGGAAATCTCCTTGGAAATTGAGTGTGAGGCCTTCCAAACCTATGTGTATTGGAAGTATTATATCTTGAGGTTTGGTTATTAGCATTGTTAAACTGAGGTTTGTTTCTGTGAAAACCTGAATTAGTTACATTTCGGAACTTTGAAGGGTTTTCATTTTTAGCAGTATTAAAATTACCATTAGGCTTATGCTCAGTTTTAATAGGCCTCACACCTCTGAATTTCGGCGTCAGAGGGCAATCTGCAACAAGATGTCCTAACTTATTGCACCTAAAACAACACCTATGCTCCATTTTCTTTTCAAAGGTTGTTTTGGATGTCGAGGCTGTGTTACCGGCCGTTCGTCTCACATAAGGTGGGACGTACGGGTTGAGTGGAGTACTCTTTTTATAGGTTTTATCTTTTTCTCCACCAGTGGGTAACACTACCTTCTCTTTTGTCTTACCCGATTCGGACAACTTATCCGAATCTGATGAGACTGGACTCGTAACAGAAATTTTCACACTTGACACAGGCGAACTCGTTTCGCCACTACTAACACTTGGTTCTTTACTCGTAACCTTGATTGGAACTGTCTGAGGAACTTCAAAATCAACAGATTTTTGAACACTAGGGTTAAAAGTGTAATTGTGGTTATAAGGTGGTGGAACCTCGTGATAACCAATTCCTCCCCTCTTCGTAGAGGTACCTTGATCACTAACAAGGTGATCAAGAATAGCTGAGGAATTTCTGAACTGCTCAAGTTTTCGGTTCAGTTCCACCACTTTCACCTGGTGGTCAGCAATCTGCTTTTCTCGTTCAGCAATCAGTTTAGTCTTTTCTTCTAAAACCTCATAACTTAGATCAATTACTTCAATTTTTTCAGCAAGTTTTGTTTTTAAGCTTTTAACATCTTTTTCACACGCTTTTATTTTAACTTTGTAACTGTTTTCTCTTGCTTTCATAAAGTGATGATCTTCTTTAAGAGTTTTAAATTCAGCATCTAAACGAACATACTGATCAGTTATGGTAGCAAGTTGCTCAGACAAATTCTCACATTTAGTACAAATAGATTTAGAACTTACCTCGGAGAGTTGATCATTGTTATCTGCCATGAAAGATTTTTCCTTACCAGTAGCTTTCTCTTCTCCGGTAATCTTCTCACATTCTTCATTCTCAACCTTAGCCATATTTGCCTGCTCACTAGTTTCATTCGAATGCAGGTTCCAGTTGTATTCACCTGCTTCTCTGGACATCATGGCATTGACTTCTTTACTACTCCCAGTGTGCTGTGCAGACCGGCCTAGACCACGTTCAACTCGCTCGTTTCTGCACTCTTTGGCAAAGTGCCCGTTTTGTTGACAGTTATAGCACCTCACCTTAGACTTGTCGAACCCTGGCCTGCCACCAACAAACTTTCTCCCCGTCATTCTCATAAACTTCTTCACTCTCCTCACTATCATGGCCATCTGCCATTGTAAATCCATTTCCTCCAGATCATCAGCATCGATCTGGTCATAGTCTTCATCCAGCATCGCTGGATCAACCACCTTTCCTTGAATATAGTTTTCATATGAAGCAATAAATGAAGCATAGAGGCCAAACTGCTCTTCAGCAGATTTGACGCTCATTGGCATCTTAGAGTAATTATTGCTTGAGGAACTTGAAGATCCACTAATCTTGCTTGATGTCTGTTGAGTACCACTTGATCCACCCGCAACAAAGCAAACATCCCCATTTGAGTTTACTGACACATGCCCCTCCTGTGAAGACTTGTCACAAGACTCGCCCTTCGAGTAGTAGGCGGCAGAATCAGTCTTTGAACTTGAATTTGAGTTTACTTTAGCACCGTACATGCCTGGATCTTGAACCTGATCCATAGATGTTTCTTTTCTTACCATATTAAGCTCAAAAGTTCTGAGCTTGTTGACAGTGGTTTCAAGATCATAAGTAGGGAAGTCCTTGTCTTCCCTCATCAGTACAGTATACATCTCCCATTTTGGTGGGAGGGCATCGAGAAGCTTTTCCACAATCTCTTCTTCTCGGTAGGAAATGGAGTAGTTACTCAATTCAGTCATTAGATGATAATATCGAGTGATAATATCATCAAGAGATTCGTTCTTTAAGTACTTAAAGACTGAAAATTGAGTTTTGAGCAACTTTATCTTTGAAGCCCGAATACCTACATTTCCTTCAAATCTGTTCTCAAGAGCTTCCCAAAGCTCTCTAGCCGATGTATACTTTCTGAACGTATGGAGGATCTCCTGTGGAAGAGCCATTGTGATTGCAGCATGAGCCTTGCTCTCGGCTTCATACGTCTTTTTCTCCTCCTCTTACATTTTACTGTATTTCTTGATTTGGTCTCGACCCTCATACTCCATGACTGGTGGAATATATCCATCTTGGATGCATACCCACATTTTCGCATCCTGGTACTTAACGTATTGTATGAACCGATCCTTCCATGCGACAAAATCGGTTCCCTTCAGCAACCTTGGGGCCTTTGTAGCTGACCCCGCTTCAACTTCCATTTTTACAAGCTCCGAAATGTTGATCGACGACATCCTTCTTGAAGACTAAGAAACCCGAAAAATTCTGAGTAGGCGAAGTTAAAAAAAAAACTTCCTCTGAACAGTATTGTAGGCGAAGTTAAGGATAACTTCGCTTAAGTAATAACTTCGCTGGATCCTTCTTAAATTCGCGTGACTGGGCGAAGTTGAGAATAACTTCGCTTAGGGTAAGCAAACTTAGAAAGTAGGCGAACTTGATGAGAACTTCGCTGAGCTAGGCGAAGTTGATGAGAACTTCGCTGAGTTAGGCGAAGTTGATGAGAACTTCGCTGAGTTAGGCGAAGTTGAGGAGGTAGGCGAAGTTGTAAATAACTTCGCTTCTCCTTATATCTTCGCTGAAACCCTACGTATCCTGACGGCAACTTCGCCTGATGAACAGCAACTTCGCCTGACGAACTTAAACTTTCTGCAGATCTGAAAATCGGATTTTAACGACGTTTTTGACGGTTTAAAGGCTTGAACACACTGGTAGGAGGCTAGAATGAGCAAAAACACCAAAAACTCGTCCCGTGAATAGTCGAAACGGGACAAATTCTACACCCGCGTGAATATCCCGAACCACACAATCGAGCAAACGCTCTGATACCAATTGTAGGTTCCCTGGACGGATCACACGAGATATCCCGATATACACAGGTGCGGAATCCCTGTGTAGATCGTTACGGACGTAGAACACAAACACACGAACACACGAATACGATACGAACAAACTCACGTTATATTAATAACCCAACACGTGATACTTACAGACTCTCGACCTCACGTCACTTGACTCACTGAATTACACGTAAATTAACCACCCTTAAACAGTAATCCGTAACCTATATAAATACACGACAACTTCGCCTCAGGCGAAGTTGTCCATAACTTCGCTCGTTCAACAAGTTCGCCTAGGCGAACTTGTCAACAACTTCGCTTGGTTAACAAGTTCGCCTAGGCGAACTTGTCAACAACTTCGCTTTAAACAAACAAATACATAAACAATATTACAGACTCGATTACAGACACTAGACATATGAACTACTGACATTTATGCACCAACAAAAGATCATGCTAAGTATGGGATACACGCTATCAATCTGTCTCTTAAATGTCATAATAATGCTGAACATGAATCCTTGTGACAGCCTCTTAAACGATATGATTCCATGTTCGGATCTTTTCATAAAAGGGCGACAGCTTTACGAAGAACTGAAATTTGATCCCGACGTTAAATATAAAGGGAGTTGTATCTTTTGTGTGTGGTTCGGATTTTTTATTTTAATTTTTTGTTTTGTCTTATTCTATTATTTTACCTCGAAATTACTCTCCTCGAAATGGTCGTGTAAATTAAGTTTTCTTAATCTTGGTTAAAAGGCTTTGAAAAGTTTGTATCATTTTTAATGGGTCATGAGCCCAGTTGGAATGTCCTTCAGTTTTTGGCTTAGTTTGAGGCCATAAAAGGATTTCGGCTGCTGAGTTTGATATAAATATCTTAAGGGTTTCTTTTTATCACTTTTATTATTTTACCAATCACAAACCTCTCTCAGCCGAGATCCTCTTCTATAATATCCCTTGCCGAGATTAAAACCTTTTCACCAATCAAAGCTTCAAGTTTATTTTGTGATTAGCAGGTATTGGATAAAGTTACATGAGATTTACATGTCACTAAGGCCTACTGTTGTGGTCTCATAAACTGCTCTTACAGATGATTTGATGAACTGACCATTGGTGTTATGAGTAATTGGGTTTTTAATGGATATATTAGCTTTGATTTGGGTTTTCGGTGGAACTTAACTAGTATGTTGCAGGTTTAATGAAGGTTTTTTGGGATCTCGGTGGGTTGAAGACAGCTACACATATGCCAAGGAGGAATCCAAGGGGTTCTCTGCCTCAGCTGGCAAAGAGTTCTCGTTTGACTTTCGTTGACCGAGAACTCCTTGAATCTCGTTCTCGGTCACTTCCTGACCGAGAACTCCTCTGTTCTCGGTTAAATATACTGACCGAGCACTCCTCTGTTCTCGGTTAAATGTACTGACGAGAACTCTGTTCTCGGTTGATTCTTATTAATCCCTGTTGACCGAGAACTCCATTACTTTGACCGAGATCCCCCCCTGCCAGGCCCAATTCTCACAGCTTTGGCCCAGACCTTCACTGTGGTGTTTTTTTGGTCCACTCCAATGTAGCTTGATTTGTCACATAAATCTATTTGGGCCTTCCATGCTTAATAACCAAGTGTATTTTAAATTGTGGTTTAATTTCAATTACTACTATCTAACTTGACAAGTTTGGTGCAGATATGGCCGATCAGAGATCGTTAAAGTTTGTAGATACTCATAATATAGCTGGTCACTTGTATGATCCGCCACTGGCTCACAAGGAGTTCAAGTCAATGATTTTTGGACTCAATACTTGCAGGATTTCTCATGCTCTTCGTGAGAATATTGTCATTTGTAAGAAGATGGTTACTGATTTCTGGAAGAATGCAAATATCAATTCTCAAGGGGGTAGATGGATTTATTTCAACCGACTCCAAAATACAGACAAAGCGAGTTACTGTTACTGAAACCATTTGTAACGATTCCGACGAAATCAGGTATACCCTAACCGATAGACGTTAGTTACGTCATATGTAATGTCGGGTACATGAGTTACCATGGTAATCATACGAGAATACATGGTTCATTGTATTGATTGTACGCGAATATATAATTCACCGTATTGAATATGCGATCAAACGATCGATAGTTATTGAAACCCGAATGAATCGAGGGTTCAATTATAGACGAGATATATGATATTTTAGTGATGTTACGAAGTATTAAAGCTTCAGGATAAGTGGATTAAAGCACAGAAAAAGGATTTCGATTTAATAGTACGTCGGTACGTTAAACGAAACCTTTAATACCAAACCGAGCAAGAGACGATCGATCAAGCCGAAAAAGATGCGTAATAACTAATAATATGACATTTCAAGTTAATAAATGTCATGGTTTAAGTTTTTTAAATCGGTTTTATATAAATTTCATTTTTAAGCCGAAAAAACGACCGTTTTAGCCTCGTTTTAAGCCGAATTAGACGTTTAACCGAAAAACGAACTGAACCAGATTATCCAAAACATTATCCGGATTACGAGAATCCAAATATGTGGCCTAAAATGAAGAGGTGGGTCCCACCCCACCCCTCACTATGTCCGATCGGACTACCCACCACAAAACACTTCATTTTCTTTTTTTCACAACACAATTCAACAACCTCCAATTCTCTCAAGACCAAGAGCCAAAAACCGAGATTTTTGACAAGAAAAACCGAGGTAAAATTGTGTTATGTACGTGTTTATGTTCGTTTCTTGAGTGTTCTTGCAAGGAAATGAGATTCCAAGTGAAAAAGGGTGAAAACCCGAGATGGAACCGATTCTTGCATGATCAAGTGATGTATACGGGTTATACAAGGGATCTTGTCCAAGAAAGGAGTTAAACGAACAAAAAACGAAATTTTACGGTTAAAATCTTTGTTTTTAAAGCATAACCGAAACCATGAAAGAAATGGCTTGATTGTGGGTGTAACTTGCTTGTGCGGTGTTATTGTGCTTGTAGGTGTTGTATCTAGTTGCTAGCAAAGGCTAGAAAGCGAGACTCTTGCGGTTTGAGTCTAGAAACACAAGGTAGTTCGGTTTTGTATGATTTATGTATTTTGGACAGATTGTGGCTCGTTTGGAGTTAGGTCATGAAATTTTACAGAGGTGTTAGATACATGAAAATGTGAGTTCTGTGAATTTTTGGTAATTTTTGGACAAAGGATGAATATTTGGTGAATTTAATGCTCGGTTTTGGCCAAAAATGGTGAAAAATAGTTAAATATCATGAAAAATTCTGGAAAATTACAGATAAGATTTGAATATCATGTATAAGTTACACACAAAATTTGAGGTCTGTTTGAGAAGTCTAAGTAGGCTTTTCGGTTTAAACGAGTCTAGGGATTTCTAGCTCGGTTTTAGTAAAAAGGGCATGTAAAAGAATATTTTGGTTCTGGAAAAATTACAGGGGTCTATGTGGATGGCAGGGGACATCCAGGAAAAATTTGGGATTTTTCTAAGATCGTTTGGTATTTACAACATATTTAGTGTTTAAATGGTGTTTAAAAATAGATAAATAAATTTTAAATATAAGAATTAATTCTGGAAATATTTTTATAAAACTCCCCACTGTTAAAAAGTGATTTGTGAAAAATTTCAAGATCCGAGAGTAAACGGATAATAATCGTGCTAATTATCAAACTTTTAAAGTTAAAACGCGTAAACCGGTGAAGTTCGCTTAAGCGAGCTGACTGGTGTATAAAAACCCTAAAAATGAACTATTTTCGTATAAATGAGTTAAACAAGTAAAAATAAATCATCCGAAAATTATTCGGATGATTTGAGTAATTTTAACCTATTTTAACAGTTTCCGGTACGCTAAAGACGGAAACGGGTCCCGCGGCCAAACGGGGCGTCTA